>NW_017728907.1:8040747-8042753 GCF_001723895.1 Crocodylus porosus
CCCGCACTTCTGGTGTCCGTCACTCCCAAACCACATCCCAGCTGGTACCCCTTGCTCCTGAAACGTAGCCCCTAACCCCCAAGCTCTCCTAGTCCACCTCACTCCTGACCCACTGCCCCTCACCCCCAGGCTCCACACACCCTGTAGTATGTGGAGTGGAGGGGTGTGGCAGGAGGGGTGCCTGACCATTGGTGACACCATAGGTCAGAAGCAGGCAATTATTTTGACTAGAGAGCTGCTTAACAAGTTTTGGCAAGCTTTTGAGGGCTGCAAGGGTATCCCGTGACAAGTGTCCCACCCCACAATTTGCCATCTTGGAACTGGATGTCCTGACCTCTAACCCCTGACCTTTGCCACCAAGTCCTTCCCCTTGCCCCTGGAAGTACTCCTTTTGGCAAGGGGGTTAGCCATCTTATAAATAAAAATACATATATTCTAAAACTCAAACCACATACATTTGTAGCAAAACCCTGAGTTTTTCTTTATATATGATAGATATGCATTCCCTTCCTCAATTATTTCTGGCTTTTCTTTCTCTCCCTCTCTATTCCCTATAGACAAGCATAAGTGAGCTCAGACTTAGGATAAGCTTTAACATTTTTATTTTGGTAGCAAGATTTTGGTTTTGGATATCCACTGTTTTATATTGTATAATTATTAGGTATGTATTGATTCTTACTGTTGTATATTGTATTATTATAATTTTCGTATTGATTTTTATTGTTTCATCTGGATATTGTATGGTTTAGGCCCCTGTTTGTAAGTGAACCAAAGTAATGTCAAGTTTCCATTTTGTATGTCAAGTCTCCATCTCGTGTCCTCTGCCCAGGCATCCCATGTCACAGCAGTAAGAGTCATGTAACCCTCCCATGTAAATTGGTTCCCGGATGAATGAGAGTGATTGGGAATGATTGAAAAACAATGGTAGCAGGCCTCTACTGAATGGCCTATAACGACTGGGCCATCACTTCACATTGATTCATCCAGGAACCACAGACCTCACCCAGGAACAGAGACAAGAACCCAGCATTTGAAAGACAAAAGACCATGCAGAAAGAGCAACTCTACCATTGTACCTCACAATTACAGGCACCCAAAACTGCACATCCCTGCATGGAGCACATATGCTCAGTATGCCACGAGCTGATCCTTGCCTGGGCATGCCTCCTGTCACTAGGGTCACACAAGGTCTGCCCCTATAAAAAGGGGCAGTGAAGACAGACCCAGTGCAATGCCCTCTCCATCTGGACCAGCACCATGCCACACCACCTATCCACCCAGAGGCCCTGCCGGCGACCCTCTTCTGGACAAGGACCCCTTTCCAGCCTGGGATACGTAAATATTACCTGCACACTTTCTCCTCCAATTTGGACTCTGTCTCTCTCTGTCTCCTCCTGGACTTCAGTGGACTTCAGCCCCTGCATGAAGCCTCTCTAACCCCTGCTATCATTGTGTGTGGGTGTGTGTGGGTGTGGGTGTGTGTGTGGGTGTGGGTGTGGATGTGGGTGCAAGGGAACCAATACGATATTGTGTCACCATCTCCCCTGTTCAATAAAATCACTGTCATTTGCAACCCCAAGTTGGGTCATGTTTTACTGAATCCCAGTCCCTTCCCTATCTTAAATTCCAGCCTCATTCTCTGTCTCTCTGCTCCAGCTTCGCTAGTTTCCTGATCTCCTCCCAATTCTGTCTCCCCTTTTCTGCCACCTCTCAGCCTCTCCTTGCTTTCCTGCTGTCCCTGCTGCTTTTCAGTCTCCCGTGCCATCTACTGCCTTTTCCCTGTGACTTTCTGCTGCTTTTCTCTGCTTTCCAACTGTGTCTCATGCTGCTTTTCCTGTGATTTTCTGCTGTCCATCTCTCTGTTTTCAGGCTTTGCCCACACCTTTGGTAGTCCTCCCCTGCCCCACACAGCTTCCCAACTCCTCGTGGCTGTCCTGCAGTTTTCATAGTCTCATAGTTTCATAGTTTGTAGGGTCGGAAGGGACCTGAGCAGATCATCTAGTCCG
>NW_017728907.1:8043309-8063038 GCF_001723895.1 Crocodylus porosus
TTGGTAACTGGTAACTGATTCTGTCTAAATTTGGTGTGTGTAGCGTGTATGGGCTTAAACTGGTGATAGGTGTGCATGAACCTAGACTGGTTATTTTGAATGTGTGTGCATCTGAGTTGCTAGTGTGAGTGTGTATGCCTATTGGGGATGTATGCACCTAGTGAGTGTATGTGTGCTTAACTGATTTTTATGTGTGGATCTGCAATTGTAAACCACGCTCTCCTGTCTAGCAGTGCAATATTGAGATCCTGAGCATTGGCCCCCTGGGCAACACATTAATTTGATTTTAAAAATATGTTTCTCCTGATTTATGTGTTTGCATAGTGTACATAGAGGTGATTGCATAATAGCTTAAAATGAAGTCTTTTGTATATTGTGGGGGAGAATGGTGGGGTGTGGGGGTATGGTTGGGTGGCTACAGGGTTTGTGGATATGTGTGCATGTAGGGTGTGGGAGAGGGTGTGGATGTGTGGTTTGTGGAGGGATGGATAGGTATGGGGGTGTGGGTGGGTATGGGGTTTGTGGGGAATATGGGTGTGTGAGGTGTGGGTGGTTGTGGGGTTTTTGGGAGGCTTTGAGTCTGTGGAGGGAGGGTGGCTGGGGGAAATTGTGGCGTGTGTAGAGGGGGAAGGTGATGGGTGTGTGATCGACTGTGGATGTGATGTGTACAATGGGGAATGTGGATGTATATGTATTAGGGCTGTGTGACATTCCAGCAGCCATTTAATTTCATTTTGGATTCAGATGTTTTGATGGTTGAAACACTGAATCCAAAAGGAAACTCAGGGCTTTGAAACAAAATGGGCCATCCAAAACACTTTGGAAATTTTCTGCTCTGAAATTGACATCTGTATCTGGTGGGTGACAACGATTTGTCCCTGAGGTCCCTTCCAACCCCTGTGCTGGGGAATCAAATGGAGCTACAGAATCAAACCAGGGGCTGGGGAATTGAACTAGGGAATTGAACCAGGGGCTGGGGAATTGAACTAGGGAATTGAACCAGGGGCTAGGGAATCGAGCTGGGAGCTAAGGGAATGTTCAGGTCCCTGCACATTCCCCCAGTTCCTGGTTCGATTGCCCAGCTCCCCAATCTTTCCTCCATCTTTTCTGGGGTGGGGGGGCACAGGCCACCAGATGATGTGGGATGACAGCAGGCTTCCGCTGCCAGCTGGTGATGGCAGTGGCTCTGGGTTATTTCCCCAGCTGGAAGCAGCAGTGTGCTGAAACCCCACACACATCTGGGAGTGCGTGCCCCCTAAGAAGAGCTAGGGGACTGATCAGAGAGATGGGGATCGACTCAGGAGCTCCAGCTGACTGCAGGAGCCATCTCAGCCTTTAGGCAGTGTGCAGTGCCTTTCTGAGCCACACTGCACCCACAAGATGGTGCAGCTGCCATATGGGTAGCAGGCAGGGTGGATGATCCCTGCTGCCCCCCACTGCCCAGCATTGCACAGAGGGCCTCTACCTTGAGCCCTCAGAGTCCCCAGTCACTGTTTCCAGAGCCAGTGTGTTTGGGTCTTTTTCTTTTTTTCCTTAACTCTGCATTCACCAGCTTGGAGAATATAAATTATAGCATGCTGCCACTTCTGGCTGGGGTCAGTGCCAGCACCCAAGTCTGCCCAGCACAGCCTGCACCAAGTGCCGGGAAAGACCCAATGCTGGTGGTGGCACTGGCCCCAGCCAGCAGTTGCAGAATGTTGTTATTCCACATGCAGATCTGGGGGCCTTTGGAGGAGGCTGGCACAGCCCCACAGCCCTCCAAGGGGCACAGGCCCCCAGATCTGTGTGCAGGATGACAGCAGGTTGTCACTGCCAGCAAGTGTTACAGGTTTGCTTTGAAGAGTTTGAGGTGCAATTTCACAAAAATCCCTGCACCTATCTCTTGAAACATGGCAGGCTTCATGGCCTCAGAAGGCGCTAGCATCCCTGCAAGTTCCATATGAATCAGGCAAGAAAGAACAAAGTTATAGGCAGCTTTGTGATTCCCCATGATAGCCTATAGCCAAAACACTGAAACATCATCATGATTCCAAAACAGCTCTGAAACAGTTTCTGCTGAAATGAAACAGACAGTGATTCAAAACAATGAAATGAATCACTGTCCCTCCGAAACATTGAATCCAAAATGAAATGAAACAGCTGTTTCGACGGCTCTACAAAACATTGAAATGACACACTGTTACTCAGAAATACTGAATCCAAAACTGAAACAAAAAACAGGTGTTTTCACAGCCCTAGTGTGTATGGTGGTACAAGGGAGACGTGTGTGGATACATGTATATGGTGAGGTGTGCATGTGGGACCCCTGCTACAAACATACCTGCTGACACACATCTCCCTTCCTAATAGTGCATAATCCATACCACCAGCAGCAGAAGCCGGTGGCAAGGCCTTGGGGTGCTGACAGCACACAGCAGATGGAGACTCCAAGTGGTGCATGGTCCTGGGTAAGCACCAGGACAGCACATGGCTGGACCACTGGTAGGGAGAGGGCAGAAGTGACCTGGCTGTAAAGAACCTGCCAGCCTGGGCTCTGCATTCCTACTGCCCTGCCCTGGGCCCCCATAAGCCCTGGTCCTGCACTCCTGCCTACCTGCCCATTTGCTACCATTTCCTCTCCACCCTCCACCATTTACCTTCCTCTGTTGCTTCCCTTCCTTCACATCCACTGCCACTGTTCCATCCCCGCCTGCCCACCACTCCAGCAGCATATGGTTTCTGGACTGCAGAATGTAGCAGGAGACAACACAGACTCCACAGTTCCCAGCTGGCTCAAGCACCACCAGCCCTAGCCCCAGAGCACTGCACTCCCACCCACCCACTTGCTTCCACTTCCTCCACCTACCACTCCACCTGCAGCTTCCCTTCCTTCCCTGCCCACTGCTACCAATTCCCCCCACCTGCCTGCTCGCTGCTTTGGCACCACATGATTCTCAACTACATGACCATGACTTCATGGTGCAGAAGACCACCAGGAACTGTGGGGGCTGGGCCAGGCTGGGCTGGCTCCTGCTGTGTCCTGCAGTCCCAGCCATGCAGCCAGGAAGCACGTGGTTCCCACAAGGCTGGGCTGACTCCCACTGCACCAGCAATCCTTCCCCTACTCCCTACCTTCACCCATTCTTATCTGAATTTTCACTCTTGGCCAGAGGGAGAGAGGGGCAACAGCCTCATGGTAGCCAGGCCAGAAGGTTCTGCTAGGCAGAAGCTGCCGGTTGGAGGCTGGGGGTGGCAGGGGCTGGAGGGAGCTGGAGGTGAGGCAGGACTAGGTGGGCCTTGCTCCTGCTGCCAGTGGGTCCTGCGGCCAGCTTCTCCTGCATTCTGCTGCCGCTTGTGCCTTGTCATCTTTAATAGGCAGCCAGTGGCAGATAATAATTAATGTTCTAAAAATGTTAGGGACACTGCAGCCCAGATAGAATGACCTGGTGGACCATATTTTGCCCATCCTGGCATATGTGAGGCATCAGAGGGACATGGGGGGCATGTGCCCCCCCCAAGATTTGTACACCTACAGTGGGCACAGGGCTGCAGCCTGGCCAGATCAGTCCCGGACTGCCTCCATGGCCAAAGGGTGGGACCCAGAAGAGGGTGGAGGGGGTAGTGAGATTCGTTGCTGCTGCCACTGCTGCCACCAGAACCTTCACATTAGTTATGCTGCCATGGAGTAATGAACCAGGGTGGGGGGCATGCTGACCTCACCTCCTCCTACTGCCAGGCCACCACTGCTGCACCCCTCGGACTCCTCACACTGCCCCACCCCCTGCCACTTCTTCTTTGGAGGCCTGGTGCATGACCAGCTGGTGGCAGAATGAGGTGAGGGCAGCCCCTGATCCATCACTTTTCATGCTGCTGTTGGCACAGTGTTATTTCATGGGTCCTGGGAGCAACAAAAGCAGCATTGAGTCTCACTGCCCCATTCTGTCCTCCAACACCGGATCTGACCTGCTGGATCATGGCCAGTGCTGCTCCAGCTAGGCTGCAGCCCTATGTTCCACTTTGGGTTCATACATCTGGACAGGCATATGCCCCCCATACACCCCCAACATGTTGCCTATGGCATGTGACCCCTCTCTGGGAGTGCACACAACAGCATGGAGCCAGATCCTCCACCATCCCCCCTGCCCAAATTAGTGCCCCACAGCTGTGCATTCCCACTCTGGCCCCAAGCCCTGGGCCCCATGCACCATCCTGGCTGGGCAGCACCCCCTGGCCCAGCTGCCAACTCTCCCCCAATCCCTTCCTCACCTTGAGGGCTCAGCATGATCCACTGCTACTGCCTCAATCTGCCCCACTACAGACATTATCCATGCCACCTCCCCCCCATACACTTATGTGCAGGCAGCTGGAGAAGCTGCTTTTCACCACACTGCCTGGGGTTGTATCGCTGCCCACGTGCTTGTGTGCATGCATATGCATGCAAGTGGCACCTCTGCATCTGACAGGCCTCCTCTTTCTCCCCCTAGCCCCAAGCAGCCCCTTGCAGGCTCAGAACCTGCCAGCCTGCAAGGGGAAACCCATGGTTTCCTGCATTTTTCCCCTTTGAAGGAGAAAATCCATAATTTTCTGTGTTTTTCCACAGCAGACAGAAAATCTGGATCCCTGGTGATGATGCACTGCTCCTTTTGCACCCCATCCCTTTTTGAAAATCCACTCATGATCCACCCAAATTAGATCCATCCACTTGCATTTGCATTGCAGACAGCAAATTTACTTGGGATTAGGGTAATTTTCTGTGAAGTGAGCATGTGCATGTGTACACACACATGCTTGCTTTGCAGTAAACTATGCTAATGTGAAGTTAAGTGTCTTGTGTAGACATGCCCAGTATTATTTTTTATATGTTTAAACATATTTAAAATGGCTTTCTGTGTCATTTTCTCCAGTTCCTCCCTGAAAAATATTTCTGGTTCATTTTTTTACTTTTGAAAAATTTGAAATCCTTTTTGGAATAAGGATACTAGAACTGGACATGTCAATATTACAAATGACATGTGGAGAGGTAAACTTCTGTTTACATACTGTAGGGACATTGTGGTGCAGAACCATTAAATAATTTCCCTGTTGCTCTCAACAGTTTGAGTTCAAGGCCTCTCTCTGGGTGAATGCTGAAAGCTACCCCAGCTATGAATGGATGCCTGATTATTGAGACTGGGGTGTCAAAAGCCACTGAATATGTTAATAACTACATGGCTTTTTTATTCCATAAGCTGTAGGAGCTAATATGCCTTACATACGCTAGGCTAATGGGCCACTGGACTTCAGTGGACTCTTTTTTAACTCAAATACATTACTGCTTTGTTTAAATATCTGAGAATTATATTATTCCTTTTTTTTGCTTTATGATAAGCACTCTATTTGCTGTATTTCTCATACTGTGTTAATGTTATATATACTGATAGGTACATAAAAATATGCTGATTTCAGTGATTATTTGAAGTTTATCTGAACTTAACCACCTACTTTGGGAAATCTAAAGAAATGCTTTCTTGCCTTATCTTAGTCCATTTTGCTTTTCATGTTAAAAATAATAATAATTCAAAAGTGCATACATTTTTAAATAAAGAAGCATTAGACTTACAAACAAACATGGAAACCCGAGAGGAAAGTCTCAGGTTTTGACTGAAGAGCTACGTTTCTGAGCTCTCATTTGCCTAACTCTCATTACAAGATGGCATGTTGCCTGCCAGACTATAATGAAAGTGAAAATGAAAATCATAGGCTGTCAGAGGCTCATAAGAAAAAACACAACATCAGTCACAACACAACTACTCCTTAGCTTGGTATCATCATATGCTAGCTTCCTGAATTACATTTTTGTGCTCAGTTCTGCAGATCAACCTGAGTCACAAGGTTAGGAATCCAAACTTGTTCAAAGTGAGAGGGTGTTGACATTTGGCTGGGGCATTTTGAGTTAAATCTATTACCATTTTACACACCCCAATGATGACTTCTGGGTGCCTGTTTAAGGAAGACTGTTAAATGCTGATCACATGAAAACTGACAATCAGGTTCCTTCACAGGTTTTATGCTCAAAATAGGAACACTCAAAATTTCTGAAAATCCTGGATCTAAATCTAAATTTGTGTATTTATGTCCAAAAGATGTGTCAGACCCTAAACAGATTTAGACTACTTTGTGTACCTGATAAGCTGGCATAAAGGATAAATTTATTGTGATAAGACATTTAATGTAGTTTAATATACTTTCTTATATCAAATATTATTAGACTTTGCTAACTTCTTTTAAAATAAGTTCTATAATGAAATAAAAATATACTGTACTGCAGATGTTGTCATAAGGGTGGTCACTGCCATGTTTCATTCAGTGATCAAATTCTGCTAGCGATGATTACACTGATATACATTTGGAGTGATGCCCCTGAAATTGGAGTTCCTCTGGATTTGCAGCAGTGTAATAAAAACAGAAGCCTCTCACAAATCTGCATATTTGGCATTAACTGCCTATCTTCTAAGGGTGTCTATGTGTCTGTTTTTAGAAAGCCAGGCAATTTGCCATGAATCTTAAAAGTAGAAAGCTATATTTCTGTGTTGTGTTATATTAAAGCCATTCAGTTGACTATTAAATGTAATCTTCTTTGTGCTTACATCTTCAAAATCCCATTCTTTTCCTTCCAAATTTCTTACCCTATAAAGGATTAACAACTGACCAACATGTCAAAGGACTGTCCACTGACTCCTTTAAAGAATAATATTTTTCCTTTATTGCTGTAAAGGTCTACATTTTGGCTTCCACTCAAGCCATAGTCCAGGCGAACAACAGATGGCTACTCTCTTTCTCTTCCACTGATTTTTATATGCTAGTTGCTTTCATAGAATTTACCATGAAGGGGTGTGGTTTGATTAGCTCCCAGTTCACCAGGTTCTAAATATTTTGGTTCATTATACTCATTTTTTTCCTGAGACTTCACTGAGCATAAATAATATAACATGAAGCGAGTTTATTATCTTTGGCCATAATGACTGACTCTTAACAGAGCTCTTCATTCAATCCATTTCAGTGCATAGTAAGCCCTTGACATGTATCCTACCCACAAAATAGCTCAATATGTCTCCTAAATAGAATCCTGTTTACCTTTTCTTTCTTCCTTTTTTCTTGTATGATTATTGTTTGTTTGTTTGCATTTGCAAGTAATAAAACCCTCAAAATAGCAACAAGCTAAGTAGAAATGAGTTTTGAGATGAGTTCTAAAAGTTCTATGACCTATAGTTACTATTAATCCTGTAAGAAATATGCATTATATCAAATGTAGATGCTGGAAAAGATGTCTGTCCACAGTTTCCATGTTTTAGTGAAGCATAGTTGTTAAGTGAAGTCATATATTAGGAAGGTAAGGTATTACATACCTAGAACCAGTCCCATAATATAAAGGTTTACAAATATCAGGATAGAGATCCAGAGGTATAGGTTGTAGCCATGTGGTCTAAGGACATAGGCAGACATGGTTCTTTGGGTAAATCTGATATCTTTATTAGACCAACTAAAATAGTTGGAAAAAATCTTCTTTGCAAGCTTTCAGTTGCAAACACCCTCACCAAGGCCTCCCAGGGGACGACAAGAAATAATGGGCACAATCTGGTTAAGTATTACTTCAGGCTAGACATAAGGAAAAACTTCTTTACAAATTGAGTGCTGAATGTTTGGAACACAGTCCACCCCAAATGTGGTACAGACATCCACCCTGGTGATCTTCAAAAGGCATCTTGATGCTCATCTTGATGGGGTCATCTGATCCCAGCAGTCTTTCCTGCCCAAATGCAGGTGTGGGCTGGACCTGATGATCTGTAAGGTCCCTTCCAGCCCCTAACAACTATGAAATCCTTCATCAGGCTGAGGAAGCACATGGAATTGGTCGGTGCTCTTCCTGGATAGAATAGAAGCCAGAGGCCAGTATGCATTTGAGAAAGCCAGGCAGTGTAAATGTAAATTGAAGCAGTTAATGGGTAAGAGATGGGGTGGGAGGGAGGGAGAGAATGTAGACCTGGTGATGAGAATATAGCTGGTAAATAGTAGAGAGGTTACCTGGGATATCACATATTAGGTAGGTTATATTGTGTCATAAATCCAATGTGTATATTTAGTCCATGTTTTTTTGTATCCAGTAGGTTGGTAAAGTGAAGTTCATAGGTTTGTGTGCAAATGTTTTTTTGTAAATTCTCTTTGAGGATTAGAACTGAGAGATTGGAAAGAGAGTGGTTTTCTTGTGAGAAATGTATTCTTGTCTTTGATAGATTTTCAGTGTGCAGTCATTCTAGTGCGCAGTTATTGTTTCATTTTTCCTACGTATTTTCCATCTGGGTATTTAGTGAACTGGATGCGACATATTAAATATCTAGAAGTGCAGCTGTAAGATCCAGCAATATTAATGGTTCTGTTGTGGGGTGTGGTTATTATGAGGGTGGTGGAGGTACGTTGGCAGGTTTTATATTTCTTGTCATGGCATGGTCTGGATCCATTTGGTGTGTTTTGGGCCATAGGAAGTTTGCTACTAGTGATGAGGTTGGCAAGGTTTGGTGCTTTTTTAAAGGCTAGGATGGGTGGTTCTTGGAAGATCTCTTTAAGAACTGGGTCTTCTAGGATGTGTTGTAATTGTTTGAGGATTTTTTATATAAGTTCCAGGGAAAGATGATATGCCATTACTAGTTGTGTGTGATTCATAGGAGTTTTCTTTCTATACTGCAGCAATTCTTCACGTAGTATCCAGAAGGCTCTTTTCAAAGTATGATCAATCTCTCTGGAGGAGTTTCCTTGTTGTTACAATCTTTGAATTCTCCTAAGCCTGACAAAGGATGTATGTATGTGCTCAAAAGCTTGTAAATAAAGGATTTTTTTGCTACTCTTAATTGGTTTAATAAAAGATATCTTCTCTTACCCAAGGGTTTTGTGTATCTCTTTTTCTCAGACCAACATGGCAAAACAGATCCCTTGTTGAGTGAAAGCCCTTCTAAGATTTGCCACATGATGATCTTGGATGTTCTCCTCAGTGCAAATTTTGTGGAATCGGAGGGGTTGGGATATTACAGCTTTTTGGTGTATTTAGGGTGATTTCTTTTTGTGCAGATATGTATGTTGGTCCATGGGTTTCTTGTATATGGTGGTCTGTATTTTACCATTCTGAATAGTGATCATAATGTCTGTGACAGGGCAACAAGTCTGTCCCATCACAAAACTCCAGGGGAGTGAAGGGAAACAGAGAACTTACCTTAGCAATGAGTCTGAGGAGAGAAAGGGGCAGGGATACCCAGAGAGGGACCTGGATGAAAACAAAAAACAAAGAATAGCATGTGCAGAGGGAGCGGGCAAGAGTGCCAGCTGCATGAGAGGTAGGAGATGGCAGGAAGGATTTAAAGAGGATGGGAGCCCAGGATTAATTCCTGAAAAGAGAAGAAACCCAGAAGAAATATGGAGAGACTATAATTCAGAGATGACAGATGGCAGAGAGAAGAGAATGGAAGAAGAGTCTTGGAGAGAGACTTACCTGGGAAGCTGAAGTGAGGGAATGAGGGAGACATCTGAATGGTGAGTCTGATACTTGAGGATGTCTGGTATAAGAGTGGATGAAGATTAACAAAGAGAAGAGAACCCCACATTTTGATATCAGTAGAAAATACAAGGAGGCACAGGATTGCCTTTTGCTTGGGACCCATGCAGAGGAGAACAGGGCAAGCAACCAAGAAATTGAGACCTCCCAAAGAGAGAGGGAACTAAATATATCTAAGATGTTAGCTGTCTAGGAGAGACCTAATAACTGCAGAAGAGTTATTTTGCTGAAACACAGACATAGTAACTTCTTCGTCTCTCAGGACCGTATTTATTTTCCATCAAAGTCATGGCAGGTGAAAAATAAAGGATATTAACCACTTCATATTAAAACGAGAGATTGTGATTATTTTGCGGGTGTAGCTTAACTCTCAGTGTTTAAAAAGGAAATGTTGGTGCTGGAGTATTCAAGAGGATAGAGATCCTGCAGTAGACTCAACATTTAGTGGAGAGCCAGCATACTGACCATTGTAGCATTGTGATCTGTGTTATTAATCAGATAAGCTGCTGAATTTTAGCAAGGTGCGCATCATGAATTGTAAATATGAGTTACAGTAACGAGGCCTGGGAATCATGACTACAGGGGTTATTATGATTAGGCCTGTGCCTGAAAAGCTGAAACTGCAGTGCTCTGGGAAATCACAGATGGAATAAGAGTCAGTTGTAATAATCCCATTAACATCAATAGAACCACAATTTGGTACAACTACTATGTATATATCCTTTCTTTAAAGGAAAA
The DNA here is from genome assembly GCF_001723895.1 of Crocodylus porosus. Lineage (NCBI taxonomy): Eukaryota > Metazoa > Chordata > Crocodylia > Crocodylidae > Crocodylus > Crocodylus porosus. The sequence goes on from NW_017728907.1 coordinate 8,053,607, forward strand.
CCTTTGAAATGATCATAGTATATGGATAAAAATTAAGGTCATTGAAGGGAACAAATGAATGTAAAACATTAAATAAGCCCCTGTTATCATATAGCTGGAAGGCTGTCTATAAATAAGATGTTCAATCCTGCTAATCTAATTACTTATTGAAATCACTTACAATAATGTAAAAGAACTAAGCAGCCAGGGAGTAATAAAACTATTAAACCAATAACTGAAAAGCAAATAAGACTACAATTATTCTGATCATACTCTTGCATATTTCCCTTGATTATAGCATTACACTCCAGTCTAAAACAATGCCTTCAAAACAGTCTACTTGTAAAGTAGTATGGTATAATCTCATCCACGCTATTTCTCAGGGCAGTCAAGGAGATATGGTAATAAGAACAAAAATAGTCATTGATTTACCATGCTAAACAAAATTTTTGTGCCCACATTTTCCGTTTCACAACAAGCAATGGTACAGCTTCTCATCAGGTTACTATTAGTTACTGGGGAGGTTTGATTTGGCACAGCTTGTATTTATAGCAACTTCTTCCTATGAAAACAAAAATCATTCTTCATTGTATGTTTGCTTTTGCTCCATTTTTTGACTTGATGTGCTGTCAGATAGTATTTTTTCTGTACTGTAAATCAAGTTATTTTATATATTTTCAAATTTCTTTTCTTAAAAGAATGTCTAATCCAAATGTATTAGTATATTGAAGTGAAGGGGACAACACAGACCCAGATAGGCTCTCTTCAGAGCTCTTTGTTACTGTGACTTGCCCAAAGATGCTTGTCTTGTTACCTGAAAATGTTCAGTTTAAAATAAAAATAATGTATAAAAATAAAAGAAGCCATAACTCCAGAAATAATTCAATTCAGAGGATGGTAAGAGTTAAAAGCACTTAAATCATTTACAAAAATCAAAGAACATGTTTTGATATCCCATTTAAGCAAAGAAAGCAGTAAGTATAGATATGATATGTGAAAAGTGTGGATATAATATGATTATCTTATACCTTTATAACTTTAGTGCCTGATCATTTTCAGTGCAGAATATTGGGTAAAATCCTAATGCTGTAGACTAGTTTTTTTCTCAACCTCCTCTGACTCAAGGCATCACTCAGAAAATGTTAGCTTTTAGTTTTCTCTCAGTTTTTTTCACTATAGAAAAAGAATATAGCATTTTTTCTACTGCAACAAATTCAGAAATACCACAAAAGGTCAGAATTCTTTGAATACGATGAACTCTGATTTGAAGTCATTGTGTTTATCTTGTAAATCAGGCTTGTACACCTAACAGGACTAACACTATGTGGCATCCCATGGAATCCTTGAATGGACATCAAGGTCCCCCTCTCTGGGTACCATGAAACCCTTGTTAAGAATTACTGCAATAGACAATAGGGGTTCTACTATGAATTTTAATAGGGCAGCATTACTAAAATCCGACCTCTTTTACTGTACTTAAATTTGAAATTGTCTGGGGCCATATAGTGCAAGGATTTAATCCCAGAAACATTTGCTGTTGTATATAGGGTTTACTAATTTGAATAATTCCACAAGAATCCACAGTTTACTTACAAACTCAGTTTCCTGACTGCATGGAGCCAAACATTTTCAACCCTTTTTACTAAATAAATTAGCTTCTGAAACTGTCGTGAACATTTCCATTAATGATGTCTGAAAATTAAGGATCGCTAGTATAGACCTGGGCCACAAATGGCCATTCATTTCTAGCAATGGAAATTTTCCACCACTACAAATATTTCCAGGAGAGGGAGCAGTACAGGTGTTCAGTCTCCAACTGCCCACTTTCCCTTGCCCTGAATACCTTCCTTAGACGAGGGCAATCCCAGTCTGGAGAAAGCATGGGGAGCAGGGATGCACCAGTTCTCCCATCTGTGGGTAGACTAAAGCAGCTAGGCAAAGCTCATACCAGGGACCCCAGTGTGAGGAGCAGCTGCTCTTCTGCTCAACTCCCAGACAATGGGGGTAGGTACAGAAATTACACAAGCTCATACAAGTAATCAGAAACAGGTCTAAATCTGTAAGGGAACAGAAGTTGAGTGCACTTAGACCAGTTTCAAAATGGCAGAACCCAGTTTAATATAGACCTGGATGGGTGTAGTATCAGATTTAATCAGTTTAGGTTAGACTGGTCTATTGAACTTGTCTTCTATATACCCTCCAAACTCAAGTTATGTCACAGTATCCCGGCATCGCAGGATGCTTTCTGGCCCCCTGCTAATACTCTCTCACAAGGTGGGTAGGCTAGCTTGCACCAGTGCCCCCTTGTTCTGGATGAACCAGTCCAACCTTACCCCTGGGCTTTCACAGGTTGAGGCAGCAATGCCTATGCTGCCCAGCTTGTATCCTGCCTGCACCTGTCAGCCCATCAGGGGGAATGGAGCCCTCTGCCTAGGCTGTGGGCCGCCCACAACCTGGCACCTGTCTAGCTGGAGGGAGCCCTGTACGATAAGGGTTTCCCCCACAACTGGCTGGGTTGGTTTGCCCAGCTGCACCTACCACCAGTCTGATCTGGGGGCAGCGGAATGGAGATCCTCACCCCAATTCCAGTGTCCCAACCTACAGTGAGTAAGGTCAGGCAGGCTGACCTGGCTGGGCAGTGGGGAAACCCCTGCAATATGTGACTCCCCCCAGCTCGGCAGAACCTGAGTTCAGGGGACCCAGGACTGTGGCAGAGGAAAGCCCTCACATTGCAGAGCTCCCTCCAGCTGGACAGACCCCAGCCTGGGGGAAGTATGGGAACAGGGCAGAGGAATCTGTTCCCCTCTTCCCCTTCCCTAGTATAGCAGGGCTGGGGAGAGATTCTGTGTTGGCTGCCTTCTCCGTGCAGCTGACAGCAAGGGGCTTGTGGCATGTGCCAGGCTGCCAATCAGGGATGGGATGGCCCTTGCTTGCCTGGGCTGAAGTGCCCTTGGCAATGTCTGGCAAACTGGGAGGCATGAGGGAGTAGTGCAAGGGTCCACCTGCCTTCCCAAACTGAAGAGTGAATGTGAATTCCATTTGCTAATGGTCCAATGTATGCAGCTTAGAGAAACCTGTGAAGAGTGGATTAATTCGACCTCAGACTTTTTGAATGTCTGTACTTAGCCTGGGAGATGAGAGGACTGAACAGTATTTCAAAGCCCTCACCCCCTCCTCACACCAGAGACCCCATTGTCAGAAGTAGACAGAAAGCAAGCAATATCAGGTCCTTCCCTTCCCTCCCAGTTATGGAAGAGGCAGGAGCAGCTTCCTCCTGTGCCATCTCCAGACCAGGGTGGCCCTTATCTGGGAGAGCCAAGGAAGCCTTGACTCTTCCCAGGAATTCAAGGAGGTGAGCAGCAGCTTTTTTCTCCTACTTTCCCCCGATGGGGCTAACTCCAGTCTCAAAAGGTGTTTCCCTGCTATTCAACCCCTCCAGGTCCTGGGAGGAGCCAAACGATGTAGGAGTGTAGAGGCATTTGTTTTCCTGGGGGAAAAAAACTCTTTCAGGATCAATTTTCAGGAGCCAAAACAGACTTTGTTGGGGGGGGCCTGGGAGGTTGAGAAATATTGTATGAATACTTATATACTCATAGTTTCTTCCCAGAGAACTGTGGTTCCCCTGGTAGAACCAGAATGCCTGTATTTTGGCCACAATCACAATAACTGGAAGAAAAAATGAATGTCTTTCTCCAGCACTATGTTCTTGATGCTGGTGTTTAACACACATGTAGGTTTGAAAAATAGCGTTTGTTCATCATCTGAGTGATGTTTGACAGAAAATGTCAACAATTATTTTCAATGCTATTTTATGACTTGTAAGAGATTAGAAAACCTGATGATGCTTTTAAAGGTAGTATTATTGCTGAATATATCCTGTCCTGATTCAGAAATGAGATGGGGTAATAAAGGTATGCAGCCCTGTTATAAGACAAGAAATAGGGCAGTCATTGCTTCTTGCACATAACTACCTGTCTTTTTTTTTTTAAGAGTTGCACATCTTTGTGATTAAATTTTAATTGTAAATTAATTACCTAATACGTAGGTTGTGAATATTGGTATGGCTTCATTTGAAATCAGTGATGAAAACTTGATTTATACCAGCTTAAGATAAAATTATAAAAAGAGATGGTGGAAAGAATTTTTAATATCACCATAATGTACTATTAAATAAAACAAGGTGCTACCTCTTAATGTTTTGAAGCAATCATCTTATTTACTTATCCAATCTTCAGTCTAAATTTGAATCTTCCTTGTGTCATCAAATGTCACTTAGGGCATGAAGGAATTTTCTGAATATTCTTGATATTGGTAAGGCCTTTACATTTGCCTTGTGTGCAATTCTTTTTTGTTGGTTGCTCCAGCTGCTTGATATTATGCCTACAGATGTTCTGGCTTCATTGTTAATGTATTCAAAATATTTCCCTTCTTTCTTTTGTGGGGGTGGGGAGGATGATTTTAAATATATAGAGTTGTTGAACTCCTCTGAACCACAGGATTTGTTATAAATAATTTCTATTGTTAATACATCATCTTTCTAAAGATGTTAAGACTATCTGTCATATGGACAATCTACATTTTTTAGTGTACTTGTTTTGAACCATGAAAGTTCTTCGTGTTATCTGTCTACACATCTTCTCCCCTTCTCATAATGAACCCACTGGCAATGCCAAATAGGAGATTGCTTATGTTGAAATATTCACTCAAGTATGTGTTCACTTTAATTGGGCATGCTGCACCCTATTATTAAGCCTTGAAAATGTGAATTATTTTTGTTGACATACTATAACAGTTCAAGATGTTCCTAAATGATTTGTGTGAGTGAAGTTATTAAATGTTTTCTTGATAAGCATTTTATACTCATTTTATGGTTTTTTCTTAGAGCTAAAGCTGGTCAAACCATGATCTTCCAGGTCAAAATCCAAGCTAGGCAAAAATATTTTAATGTAGTCAAATTCACATTTTCCATTTGAATTCATTATTTCATTTTCTTTGTAGTCTATTTATAAATTATTGTGCAAAAAAGAACAAACAAAAAAGTCGTCAAAACTTAGTCTTTGTATTTATCACCATTTCTATTAAATAAAACATTTGTTTTGTTTTATTTAGTTTTTAAAGTCTCATCTAGGGGTCTTCTAAAAAGGCCTCATGGTTACTCAAATCAATGCTATGTTCACTTGCAGTATATTATTTAGTCATTAGGTCTGCCTATACACATGCAGAGATGCTGCTCCAACGTGCTGTAATTACAATGCGTCAGAGCAGACTCAATTAATCAAGTCTGCTGAAGCATAGTAATTATCATGCTCCAGTAGATTCCAGAGTCATATGTATCAGTGTCCCTGTGCTGAAAAATGGTGGTAGAGGTGCTTTAACTAAAGCTTTTCCAATAAGCTCCTGTACCCCACCTCCTGGATCAGGTCTATAAATGCCCTAGATGTTCAAATTTCATATAAGAATTTCTGGTAAGATGTGACCTCTGGGGAGACAGACTGGGAATGCAAGCTATGTCCAATTTTATTCATAGGTTTATTTTTCTTTTTAAAGGAAAGGCCACCTGGATCATTTTAGATATCAGGGGCACACCTACATGTGCAATTAATGTGCATGAATAAACTCTGGAATTTATTGTTCCAGAATGTATGGCTTCTGGGCTAACCATTCACACACGTGCCCAGGACCTCACTTTATTGAAGTGGGTCAGAAAAGCCCCAGTTAGCAGGGGACCTGGGGGGCCTTCCTGCCAACTTGGGGATATCCCCCGTTTCAATGTGGAGGGGTTGGCTAAGGCATGAAGGTGCACCAGTGTAGCGCTAGCTGGCAGACAGTCCCTGCACTTATGAACCCTTGTGCCTCAACCAGCTGGGACAGTGTCTGCACATGCTGTGGAGTAAAATAAAAACCAAAGTTGTATTTACAACTACTATCCTGCTGTGGAGTTCATAAATTTACTGAAGCTTAATAAGGCCACACATGTAGACACACAATGTTTACTGAATAGCCAGTTAGTCTACTGTGCAGTAAATGTCTTGTGTAGGTGCACCCAGGATGAAATGTATAACTTTGTATTTCATGAGTCTGAAAGAATGTGGGGTGTGAATAGAACACATGATGGAATTATGGTTTTATATAAGTATTTTGGGAGCAGAAATTAAGTCTAACTAATAAAATTATTCAGTTGGGTTCCATTCACAGCAAGGTATTTAAGCACTTTCTTACTGTTAACCACATGAATAAGTATTAAAACAAAGCCTTAGTAGACACCTTATGGTCATGTATTTTGGGGACTGCAGCTGAGCATTCATGTATTTGGTTGATATCAATGGGATTTTTTCACCAGTTCTGAAACTCAAACATGGAGATGCCAAGGTTGAGAAATGTTTTTGGAAAAGGAGATGATATGGGTTTCTTTAGGGGTAATAATAAAGCAGATATTCGTATGAACTTGTTCCAATTCACACTGCAGCCAGTAGTATTCAGTCACTAAGGAGTGCATCCAGGGCCAATGCAAGCCATCTACTCTGTCCTACTGCCCATCTCTGGCACACCCAACTGGAGGGAGTGGAAGGTTTCCTTTGATTAGTTGTGGACCCAAGGCCAAGAGGAAAGCTGCATAGACATGACCAATCCTTAAACTCCTGTTCTGCCACACTTACTCACATTGAATAACTCATTCTTCTGCCAATAGTCCACCTGAAATCAAATGGACTGACCCAGAATCACAGCCTCAAAAATGTATTTGCAGTATATTACAAAATAAATAAACGAAGATGCAGAAAACGAAGATGCAGAAAACATTATTTGAACAGTGCTAGGTATGAAGTGCCCTCTCTTTCTGGTTACCCTATTCAGATAACACTTCTTTCTGGGTCAGACACTCTTACCATGAGAGCTTTTAATGAGGCAGTCACAGCAAAGTACAAAAAAATAGATCTTGCCACAGAAGTAGTGATTAAGGGCTTTTCAGGAGGTAGAGCTAGTATAAGTACCTGTACAGAGCCAACAAAAAAAAATCAAGATTTTCTGAGATTATATACATATATCTTTACAGATGTTTCATAAATAGGGAACAAGTTTCTACAAAAAATGTGCTCCTTTTCAGGAATGCAAATCTCAAATTTAAAATTCACTTTTCCTTGTCTACTTCTGATTAATTAACATTGAGAGTGTTGGCTTTTGTGGTGTATTTGCCCTGTGTGTTGTTAAATTGGTCAAGTAATAATATGATAATGTGAGTCAGGTGGTTATAAGATAATCACTCTGCCTCTCCTCAACAAAAGGAGTGAGAATGAGATATAGCCAAGTGTCCTTCATGCTAATAGATGTAATTACTTAACAGTAACTACCCTCTGTGGAGGTTCACATTATCATAACAAACTCTTTGTTGCATAGAAGATATATACATATACATACAACTAAAAGGTATATTTTGTGTGTGTATATACATGCGCATGTGTGCATGCACATGCTCAGGTACACATTATATTAGTCCACATATTAAAAGACTATTTCACTGTAAAATCATACATTAAGGGATCTGAATCAGTCATATGAATGTATTCCATGACAGAATTAGATGCTCAATGGGTATAAATTAGTGTAGATAATTTACACAACATATGGACATGGATGACCATATCTTTGGCCAAGAGTCTTAATTTTGTTTCATGTTGACTGTGTTTTTAAATTGATAATTTGTTTCTTTATATCTCAAACAAAGACTTCCTCAAAATAATGAAATCTAAGTAGTAATGTCACTTTTCTAGCCCCTTTTGCCTGTGCAAAAGCATTTTAGTAATATAGACCTGCTCCTGAAAAAGACTACTGCAGGTGTATAATTTTTCCTTAATTGAACTGTTCACAGGACATAAAGGGTGTAGTTATATCTTACATTTAGCATGTGCTAAGTTTAAGAAATTCTAGGCTGTGTTAAAGTTAACTTGCAGTTGCACATTAAGGATTAATACTCTCTTTAACATGAACTACTTTGACCTGCCATTAGAGAGCTGGCAAGGAAAGGTGTGCCTGGTGCTGTCAAGTTAGCTCTGTGCCTGCCTTGTTTGCTTGCTCTCTAGGGCCGTATAGGTCCAGAGACGGGACCACAGCATAGATCAACCCCCTGTCAGTTCCCCAGTGACATCCACTGGGCCTGCATCAGACTTACCAGGCCCTGTCTGCCTATATTGTATCCTCGCTGCCCTTTGCTAGCCTGGATTGGGGCCCCACAACCTCCCTGATCAGACTCGCCAGTCCCTGCTGACCTGGATCAAGCCCTCCATTGGCACAGATTGGGTTCACGGCCCCTTGCCAGTCCAAATCAGATGCAGAACCCTCTGCTGCCACAGACTGGGCCTGCCAGCCAGGATCAGGCTCCCCTTGCCGGCAGCTTCCCACTGACCTGTGGCTTCAGGCACTTTCCCAGGGGAGCAGTCAGGCAAAGGGAACCTACCAGCCACTGCTGCCGGTCTCTGGGCTGGGATAAACCCAGAAAGCAGAGATGAAAGTGGACAGGCAGGTTCCTTCTCCCCTGCCTTCTCGTCCAGGACATTGCCAGCAACCACAGGTAAGGGGGAATCCAGGAGAAATGATGGGGATGGGGGATGAGCTGCAATGGCCTAGGTGGGTCAGAGCAAAAGCCTGGAGGGGTGGGGAGACAGAGAGGGAGCCTTAATGGACAGAGGAGATAGAGCAGGAGCTTTAGGGGCAAGGTTGAGGCCATAAGGGAGCATTGGGGGTGGGGGGGAGGGGGATTTAATTCTTAGATTTAGGTATCCCCTGGCTGCCTCCACTGTCACTCTGGGGAAGGACAGACCTGGAGGACTGCTCCCAACTTATCTTGTCCCCATAGACCAGTCTAATGTGACTGCAACATGAGCTGCCTAAGACAATGTAAAGATAATCCTTGTAAGAATCAGACACTCTCTGAGATGCGCAGCGGGCACTTAGCTTGTATTTTCCGATCCTAATGAGAGGACACTCTTGTTTTAAGAGCTCTTAACACATCTTAAATATAATGTGTGACAACACCCATAGTAAAGCACAAGTTTATGGGTATGAGTATACTATAGGAGTAACTGTGGTATAATATAGACATACCCAAGCTAGTGTTATTTAAGTACTAGGAGAGTCTAGCTACAGCAGCATGGAGCTCAACATGGGCTGTTAACCCTTTCTGCACTACATCATAAATATGCCCTTCCTCTTTGCATGATCAGAGCCTGAGGATCTGATGTTGCTATTATATCTGCACACAGTCAACAGAAGTCCACCTTGTTACAAAACACTGCCCGTGAGGCTATGATTGGAAAACGGTAAATGGGCCTCAATACCTCTAAGAGGGATTTTCCATATATGCAATGTTTTTATGTATAATGTATACAAAAAGAAGTAACTGATGTTTTGATGTATTAAGTTCAAAAGTGATTTTTTTGTGTATGTGTAGCAATTACTTTT
>NW_017728907.1:8063713-8075698 GCF_001723895.1 Crocodylus porosus
TCTCTTCCCATCCCTCAGGTTGTGTTTTGTTTTCCCTCCCTCTCCCTGCAGCTGCTCTGCTGCTTATTGTTTTCCCTTCCCTTCCCTGCTACATTGCTTACCTTGCTCCTCTCCCTGGGTTTGTTTGCTTTCCAGTTTCTTTGTTCTCTGCCAGGGCTGCCCACCCCCCACCCCTCTGGTTCCTTGCAGGGTTAACCCTTTTTTTGTTGGAATGGCTGAAGACAGCACAGGCAGTTAGGGGCTGCTGGGGCTTAAGCCCCTCTGGACTGGAGCCTTGGTCTTTGGGTTTGTGCCCCTCCCTTCATTGGAGTGGAGGAGTGTGCTGCTGCTGTGGGAGTACACACAGGCTGCAAACGTGTCTTCTATGCTGTCTGGTTGAGTTCAGTCCCCATCATCTTCCTCAGCTCCCCTGTTTTAGTGCATGAGGTTGTGGTGGCAGGTGTGTCTGTCAGGAATGTTTTTTGCCTTGCAATGCCCCTAGACACACCATCTGTTCATGTGGTAGCCTCAAACTTGCCTCCATTTCTCTCAGATGATGACCTCACTAATTGCCTTTGCCAGCATGGCATAGTTACAGGGCCAGTCCATATACTGCTGCTTGGCAGCAAGGTCCCTGACCTCTGGCATGTCCTATCCTTTAAAAGGTAGCTGTTTATGCTTCTCAGCAGGGAGGGTTGGGGTTTGCCCCACTCCATGACCTTCCTGTTTGATGGACAGCATTACAAGGTCTACCTCACCACTGGGGACACCTCATGTTTTCACTGTGGTAGCAGGTCCCACCTGGCTACCCAGTGCCCAAAGAAGAGGCTGGCCATGGCAGAGCCATCTGCAGCTGCACCCAATGGTGCCTCATCTAGGTCCAGTGCAGCAGCCCTGCCCTGTTGGGTGGTGGGGGAGGGCCTTCCTCCCAGTCACTCCCCATTTCATCGGAGTCAGCTAGCTTTGTGGTGTAGGAGCCGCCCCCCACTTCCCTCCCCCTCAGGGGAGGATTTGACCCCTCCTACTGGGAAGGGCAAGTCCCAGAAAAAAAAGGGGTCTTTTAAACCGGCCTTGTTATCCCCTCAAGACCTCCCCACCACTTGAAGGGAGGCTGAGGTTAGTGAGCAGCCCCCCCCCGCCATCTCCTTGGAATCCTCCCCAGACACTGTAGTACTTGGGGTGTGACCTGGGGGTAGCGGAAGTGGTGGTGGAGTTTTCCATTTTTGATATGCTGCCACATAAGAAGCTTGTGTAGAGCAAAGTGACTGAGCTATGTTAGAAATATATACCCTCTCCCTTCTCATGTCCACCTGAACTAATGCAATTCCACTTCCAGGAAATAAACTGTAGATTAAATTATTCTGCCCCCCAACTCTCAACTCCTTGAGGATGATGAGGTTGATATGGAGGTTGGACCCTCTGAGAGCCACAAATGGCTCCAGGAGCAAGAATACCTGGCCCACAAGAGCGCCCCACTCAAGAGATCAAGGACTGATGCCCCTCCACAGCCATCTCAGAGGATTTGCTTCCACAGGGCCTTATGCTAGGATCCTGGTGAGGGGACAAATGCTCCTCCTGGCGCTTGGTACCTCTCAGTGCCTGACATGTGTAGCTCCTCCTCCTCAAGGTCAGATTTTGATTCTGCCTCTGAGGAAGAATTAACAGAAGTCCTGCCTCAGAAGGTAGTGTCCTCCGATTCAGCTAAGGTGCTCCCTCAATAGGGAACATTTCCACCGTGGAAGCAGAACCTGTTCCTGCTTCTGAGGAACCTCCCTGTGGCAGTTACTCAACTGAAAGCCTTATTGAGTTTCTAGACCAGACAAAGCACCACCAGAGGGTTGCACAGCATATACATAAATGGTTCCAGAACCTGAGATATTTGTGGTGTCTTCTAAGGCCACAGCGGTGGCGCTGCACTCCACTGTTGGGATGCACTGATATAGTTTTCACCTAAGCAAGCTTACAGGTGATGTTGGGCACTTGTTGTGACCAGCACCAGCTAGCAAACTGTATGCCTAGTTTTTTTTCCCCTGTCCTGCATGCTTGCTCCTCTCTGCTGTTCCTCTCTGTTCCCTTGGCTTTGCCTGTCCCCATTTTCTACATCCTTCACACATGGCTGGCACAACCTTCGGTACACTCAATGCCAATGGCTATAGAGACCCTGTGAAGTGGATGACACTCTTTGATTTCCTTTGCCAGAAAAAGCTGGACATCATCTTTCTTCAAGAAACTCATACTGATGCAGCTAGTCATACCAACTGGCATGCTGCCTGGACAGGCCATATGGTCCTGAGCCATGGCACCTCTCGCAGCGCACAAGTGGCAATCCTCTTATCGGTGTAGCTGATGCCTAACTAAGCAGTAACTCAAGAGGTCGTCCCTAGCTGCCTGCTAACTGCTTGTATCACATTAGCACAACATTGCCTCATCCTAATTAACATCTACACACCCATGCTTAATGGACTTGCTGGGCAAGAATGGATAGTCTTCTTTGAGACCCTAGCTAGCTTTTTGAGAAGTGCAGCTGATGGTGATGACCTTCTCCTCCTGGGAGGGGACTTTAATTGCATGGTCAATGAACAGATGTCTCCAGAGAGCTCTTTCCACCACTGCCTGTTATCCTGGCCATGGATAATGATCTGAGTGGTAGGTCTGGCACTTTATTGTCTCTTCCCATGCCTCCTGACAGTGGTGCCAGGATTTGCTTTGACATGCTCACCCAGAAAGCCCTGTACATGTGGGTGGTTTGTGTCCACCATGCTCGTATCCTTGCCATGAAAACTGGCATGATGTGGAGGCGGCACCTACTGCCAATGGTGCTCACACCAGCTCACCCTGCATGACACATAATTTATAAGCTACCCATTGCCAAACAGACTGGCAAACTCCAGTGGTGGTTTCTGCATGGGATACTGGCCACTGGTACTCTTGTCCACCACATGGACCCAGCTGCATCAGCAACCTGTCCCTTTTGCAAGAGGTAGAAGAGGATTTATTCCATGCCTTTCTTGGGCACTCCCGATTACTACTGCTTTTTGCTGCCCTTGGTGCTTTGTTACAAGTGCTAGACTTGAGCGTCTTGTAGGCTAGCTTTTCATTCTCTTTCCCATATTGGGTGGCAAAGGGTGGTGTCATCTGCCTGGCCAACTTTCTGCTTGGTCAAGCCAAGATGGCCATCCTCAAGAGCTGCAGGTACTGGCTTGCTGGGGCCAGTTCTGATGATGCCCTACAACTCTTTCAGTTCTTGGTCCAGGCATGCCTTACACTGGAATTTGAAAATGCAGTCCTCCAGTGGACAGTACCCATCTTCCAGGTGCATTGGGCTATTCAGGGGGTGTTCTGCAGTGTTGAGGGTACCTTTTTAGTCCCTGCACTGTGATACTGCTTTCCCCTTCCTGGGGTACCGCCAGAGGTCTGAGCGGGCTGTTGTTGAACTAGTTGGTTTTGTTTTTAGACTGAGGGCAGGCCTTGTGGGCTATAGTCCTAGGCTCTGTCTGTTGCACCTGGGCCCCTGCATGGGTGGTGGTGTTTTTTTTTGATGGATTGTTACCCCCTTTTACCCTTAATAAACTTTTATAAAAAGTATGTCTGTCTGTCTGTCTTTCTGTCTTTTGTCTTTCTTTCTGATGTTGACACATTTTTAATAAAAGTATTTTAATAAATAGTCAGTGATTCAGGTCTGTGAAGACCCAAGGTACATACAGACATTGCATTTAGATTGATCTAACCCTAGTTAGGTCAATCTAAATGGTCTTCTGCATGGATATTCAGAAGGGTTAAATCAGGCAAAAAATGGAGGAGGTGAACTATCTTAGCCTGGGAACAGGTTAGTCTGAGTTATCAAATGCCTGTATGCATTCGGAGTGCAACCCTGGGGCTGAGAGAGACAAGACATTTTCTCCAGCCCTAGATCTATACTTTTCCCACCCCCATCCCTGAATGGTCTATTTTTAGCCCTTTCACCCCTCCACCTCCCACATGGACAGCTCCCCCTGCCAAGCCACCTGTAAACCCACTAGGACTCCCAGTACTGCCCATCCCTTTCCCCAAACCTCATTTACTTAAATTAGGCTCCTCAAGGGGCTCCCAGCAGTGGCACACAGCTCTTCATGCCATTCCTGGCCTACATTCATGCAGCTTAAAGTAAGCCTCATGATCATAGACCAGGGGGTAGCAAACAGCTGCATGCACCCCCATTGTCCAGCCAGGATCCATTAAAGCTAATAGAGAGACTATTTGTCCTTTGACTTCAGTAGACTTTGGACTAATTCCTAAAATGTGCTATTCATTCCTAGTGAAATGTTCTTCTCATTGATAGTCTTCAGTATTAGACTTATCAGCCAAGATTGAATCTTCCCAAAGCAATTTAGAAAAGATAATGAAACATTTTAATTTCTCATTAATGTGTTTCCATTGGCCCCTATTCTTTCCTTCCAGTCTCAATGAAATTAGATCATTATTTCTCTCTAAATTTGTTCTTAAATTAAACTGTTTACAAGAAGGAATTTCTACTGTACCTTGTTCCACCAACAATCTATTAAGTACAGGGTAAACAAAGAAAATAAATCATGAGCAAACTGAGGCTGCTGTTGATTTAGTGAACTTGTAATTTCTTAAAGCTTGTGTTATTTGCAAGTCTCAGTTCTTTGCAAATAGTGATATACTATTATAATATTTTAACTTCCTATAAAGCTCAGAGTGGGCAGGCAATATAAAGTTAGGACTGACAAGTCAGAGGTATGGAACTTATTCAAAAGGCCAAACAGTCTCACTCCAAAAAAGGAAAAACAAAACAAAAAATGAATTTCTGGACTATCTGAAACATGTATCTAGAAGTTTTTGTCCTTGGTAAAAATGATATTGTGTATGTGTGTGCGTGTATCTATATGTGTTATAAAACACACAAAAATATTTTTTTGTTATGCTATACTCCCTGAAGAAAGAAACAAGTCTTATTTTCGGAATGGCAAAATGAAGAGAAAAAGATTTTTTCAGCCTGAAAAGTGCATGGAGGAAGGACAGAGTCTAATTTTCTTCTCGTTCACCCTCGCTTTCCAGATTAGGCAAGAGATGTTGTTTAAACCTTTTCACAGCCAAATTATGTACTTCTGCAGATGTGGTAAACAGAGGGTAAGTAAACTGAAGATTAGGTTCTGTTCCTGCTCCAATTCAGCTGTGAAAGGGCTAAAACTGTAGCTGTTTTTTACACACCGAGGAGGATAAAGAAGGAAAAGTAGTAGCAGCCATCTTAGAGCATCTCCATGCTTCTACTTTGGGTGGAACATCAGTTTCCCTTCTTAATAGAACTGTGTAAAGCTGAATCTCCAAATCCAAATTGAATCAGGAGACTTTTAATCTCTTCGAATTGAATTGGAACCCTCCAAATCAATTCAGAGAGATTTGGAAAGATTCATCAATTCAGACATGCACAGCTTTAAATGTTTTTTTCTACATACCTCAAGGTACCAGGTGGCTCATGAATCCTGCAATGTGGGGTGGATGGAGTGTCCCACAGGAACACGGGAGCTCCCCAGTGTGCTTGGCAGCAGACCGAGAAGTGGACTAGAAGCACTTTTAGTCCATTTCTGGCTCTGTGGGGAGTGCACAGTGGGGCCCCCCTGCAGCCACTGGCTCAGTGACTGGTGCCTCCTGGGTCTGGCGGGGGGCACTAAGGGTCCCCCCATGACTGATCACTGGGCTGAGTGGCACAGGGGACGGGCCACAGCACACTCCCTGGTGGACGACTTCCGGGTTCATCATTGAGCATGTGTGTTGGGGCGGGGAGGGCGCTCCTGTGGGATGCTCCATCTTCCCCAGCATCACAGCCTTCACAGGTTGCGCCTGGTATCTTGGAGTATGTAGAAAAAACATTTAAACCTGTGTCTATGGCCTAATCTCTGAATCTTTGAATCAGCATGGAATCTTCAGATTCAGATTAACCTGAATCAAATCGGAGACAATGGTCCGAGTCAATTAATCGAATCACTGCCTCCAATTTGGGCTGAATCCAAATCCAAATTGAATATGGCCTGTTTTGTCCACCCCTACTGCTTAAGACATGCCCAATTTGGATGGGTTAAACTGCTCCTCTGCAGCTCAATTTGCTGCTGTCCCAGACTCGTGTGTAGATGCTGCACCTTGGAATAATTTACTGAGGAGCAAATTGTTTTTGAGTTTATTCATGAACATTATTTGCATATGTAGATGCATCTTCTGACTATAAGGGTGATCCAGCATTGGAACAGCCTACCTAGAAATGTAGAAAATCCAATCCCTGGAAACTTTCAACAGCAAGTTGAACAGTTGCTTGCCTGGGATAATCCTGCCTTTATCGGGGGGCTGGACTATATGGCCTCATGAGGTCCCTTCCAGCCCTATTTTCCTATTATCCTATCATTCTATTTATAATATATATAGAATGAATGTAGCATGACATTGGTGAGCACAGAAACCTCTATTGCACATCCTGTGCAGTGAACAGACATAATCTTAAATTATTCTAGTGCTTCAGGAGGGTGGCACTGAACAGGAAGGGTATTTTAATTCAATTTAATTTTTTTTGGTGTTAGGACTATCAGTGTATAGAAAATTACATGTCTGACAAAGTACAGTGAAGAATAGCAGTAAAGGTCATTTTGACTTAATAGGATTAGGTATGTAATATCATTATTTACTTTTACTAAGCCTTTCAGGGAGTCTGAACTCAGTTATCTTACTACCTTTGTTTCTAAGACAAGTCCAAGTTTTCAAATTTTAGTGCTTGTTTTTACACATCTAAAGCTATATGTAAGCATTCATCATTGTTCAATAAAATTGCAAGGTCACTGTCTTTGAATAATCAGGACACTAAAGTCAGATACCAATGTTCTGGTGCCATCAGTGTGTCCAAATAAATATAATGCTCTTCAAAAAGTGCAGAACATAATTATCAAACTCAGGATGCAATAATATACATTTAGCTTTAGGTTTCTTATTATACAAATACTTTTTTTTAGGAGCAGCTTGTGCCCTTAGGGAAGTAGATGATCTGATAGGATAGTGTCAGAGAAACAGTAAATAACATACGTAACTTTCAACAAGTTTAGTTGCTGTTAAAGAAATTACATTAGACACTTGCTTTCTTTTATATTCTTGAATAAAACATTCAAATTCACCTAAATAGAGTGAGACTATGGAGTAATAGTCTGAAAATTTCTAATACAGTGGTTTGCATGTTCACTGTATGCTTATTGAGAAAAATTCCAGAATTTAGATTGCCCACCAGTCAATCCAAACACAAGGAACAAACTCTGTAGTGATAAAGTCATTTACCAAACTAAGAATCTTAACTATGATTATTTAGAGCAGATACTCACCACTAGTCAACTTCCAAGGCACTACATTACTGAGAGAAGGCTGCTAAATTATGCAACAGCAACTGCAACAGTAACACTCTATTGACTACATGAGACAATTCTATTGGAGTAGGAGGATGTATTGTACACTTTCAAAACAGGTTAAAAAGATAAACAAGCATGCTTCAGAACTGTCTGGGGCTGGAAAAATGGTGTTTGAGTTTGTATTGGGTTTTGTAGGAGCTATAGAGTTCCTGGGGAGCTGTGGGGGGGGGGGAGGGAGATGGTGAAACTATATATTTAGACTTTTATGCAAATAGTTTGATCATTCTAGAAACTAGAATAGCTAAGCAAGCTGATCATAAACGTATTATAGGAGTAGATTTTATATACCTTCTATTTTGCATTAGACAAGTAATGCAACTTTTTCCCTATCCAGCCAACACAGCATTATCCCTAGAGAGACGCAAATGGTTACCCATTTACCTGTTGCTTATTACATTGTTTGCAAACATCAGCAACTGATTTGGCTCCAAACCAGCACCAATTCAGATGAATTGCTACATGTTATATTGTGTCTTAAACTGTATTAGAAAATAAATGTAAAGTTTAGAAGACGATTCACTAAAGGTAAATAAGTAAAATATGTTACAATCAGAGCTCCTCTGCAAATTTAATAATCATAATCAGTTATCATACCATATTAAAATCAATCTTTCTGTGTATTTGAAATTATTTCTCATTTTCTCTCTCTCTCAACCTCCTCCTACTCATATATATGTTTAAAAAGAATAAGATATTAGAAAATGCACACATTTCAAACATGGAATCAATGAAGATGCTGAAATCATACCTCCACTCCATATAGACAACCTTGTTAGTTGAGATGTAGACTAATAAATAGTTGGAAATTCATAGACTGGCATTGAATTTACTTAGACAAGAAGCACAACATGTGCAGTGAAAACATCAATTTCACTTGTACTAGCCTCCATTCTTGATCTAAATAAGCACATTCTGAGTGGTTGTCTTCTTGGTTTACTACATATTTGTTGCCTTGCAAGTCATCAATCAACCATCAGCAAGCAAAGGAAGAGGAGGTAGGTTCTTCCTTTTGCCTTCATTTCAAATTCTCAGGATATGGTATGATCAGTTGGATTTAATCTTCTCATGTAGTGGAGGGACTTAAATCCATCTTTTTCAGTGAATTTACTATTTGATTGAAAAAAAATCATTCAAGTCTTAGCTCAGCTTCTGTTTAAAACCCATTTAAGAATCTTACAGAAGTCATCTTGTGCCAGTACAGGATTCACAGAGATTGAATTCACATTGTATTTATAAAAGCGTATGATTTTTGAGGTTCATTTGTCACTCCACAGCCATTTTCACAAATTTATGGACTAAATGTTAACTAAATTTGGTGGAAGGGAGGTAAAAAATAATCCAAAAAATCTAGAGTAAAAATAACAAAAATGATTTTCACAACATTTTAACTAAATGATTTACGAACAGTTTCCATTTTGAATTTTGTATTTAACTACATTTGGAGTAATCAGTTACTTCCCACATAATGTAGATATGTGTTAATGATCTTAAGACATTGTTATACTAGTTTGGAAAAGAGAAATCATCTAATTAAGGAATGTGATTTGGTTGACTTTTGTTTTTCTGTCTATAATTAGGTCTTCAGACATTTTGTATGCATTAGACCAAACTCATTATTTACCCATTAGAACTGAAGTTACTGTCCTACCATTGCTGTAAGATTTATAATCAGAACTTCAGAATTTAACAGTTTTATACAAAATGTGAAGTTTTACTTACCATACAGGAAATTAAATAAACTCAACTGCAATTATTATACTGATCTCTTTAGGGCACTACTCTTTTTTTAAATCAGTTTATTGTAATCTTAGTCCCAGGAATCAATAGGCCAGTATAAGTGATGTTCTGTTCCAAAATCTGGATGCCAGTGGAAACAAGTTAGAAATTTCTGGCTGAATTCTACCATCACAAGTCCTTTTTTACTAATTTGATTTCCATAAGCTAAATGTGATAAAGAATCAGCTGAAAAATCAATTTATTTTGCCTTTCTAAAGTAATGTTTACCTATATTATAAAGCAACAGTAGTTTGCTTTATAATATGTATAAACACTACACACACACACGCGCGCGTGCGCGCGCGCGCATACACACAGCATCAGATAAATAAATGGCAATTAATCAAATGCTTTCCTGAAATTATTTTCAGCATTCCTTTAAATCAAGTGTAGAAATCAATAACAGGATATACTTGCACTAAACTCTTTCAGAATAAGGGAGATAATTATGGAAAGCTTTGACACCAACAGCAAATAAATTATCAAGAGCTGTATTTGGCAGATTGATAATAAGCCTGACAGCACAGATTTAATCAACTAACCATTTTTAAACATTCTGTGAAAGGCCTTATAAATAATCATCATGTTTTAAAGTTATTGGCTGTCATAGCTTGAATTTTGTGAAACTCAGCTGTTTCTCCTCTTTAAAGTGTGTGTGAAATTTCCCTTCAGTTTGCTTCACATGTATTCACATACATCAGAGTTGTATTGCATTACAGGTTGAAAAGAACCTGGAAACTCCTTTTGAAATTCATCTGAAACTAAAAAATGATTCATATTCAAATGAAGAGTAGTAGACCTGAGTACTGTACTGAGTACAGTACTACTGAGTACAGTAGTAGACCTGAATATAGTACTGCAGTACTGAGATATAGATTTGAATTAGCTCTAATTCTTGTGTTTACATGGAGGAGGACTTTTCTTAAAGCTTTGCTAATTTCAGTATGTCAAAGGAAAATTAATTTCCCTTATTATATGAGACAAACTATTTTCTGGTAAATGCTTTTTAACACTGATCTGACATCTTAATGTAAGTGATTCACCTGAAAATCAACTTGAATTATTTTTGTTTTTTATTGTTAATTGGAACTGCAATATAGAAAATTGTTAATTTTACTTCCCATTACTTTCATCTGCCAGTATAACTAATGTTCTGTAAAGAGTAGGTCAGAAGCATTTCCTTAATTTCCAGTACTCACTACTCTGAAACATTTGTACTCTATGAAAAATGTACTCTAATGGTCACTGTACTGGCTGAGTCTAGGTGACATATCCACAAATTGAAAACACCTAAATAATACAGCCCCTGTTCCCTAGGAAGGATTCCATTCCAAGGCAGCTGAATATGGTAGCATTTCCCACAACATCCAAAGCAGTAAGCAGAAGAAAATTACTTCTACCCTTTTCCAGGAAATATACACCTATGTTGGTACCTATGTTATTATTCCAAGAACTTCACCTGCAGAGTTAAACTACAAAAAAGGAGGGAGTGAGACCCTATAACACTGGTTATAGTGGTGAGAGACAATCATGAAGTGCAAAGGAAAGAAGATGGCAGTTGAAAAATGGGAAGGAGTAGACCATGTAATTTACTGTGGCTGAGGACAAATGGAGCTCCAGGATATAACATGTTTGAGCAAATCACACAGGAATCAGTGGACTACGAGAGAGAGAAAGTGAATATTTAGTGTTGCTGTCAAAAGTTTAGAGCACAGTAGGTTTGCAAATGCTTGCTTTCCCAAACATAGACAAATTACAAAATTTTTAAGGAGGAATTCATCGGCTTTTGAATTTTCATTGCATATTCACACTGATGACATTTTTAGACTGAAAATGCCTATTCAAGTCAATTTAAATTACTACTAATGATAGCTTAAGAAGGATGGGACACAGCATTACAGGATAACTTAGTGCTAGACCAACTGATTGCTAATCAAAGAAAAAGGGATATCAAGTAAAACGTTACAAGCACATGCTAGCATTGTTTCATGGGAAAGACTCTCCTGAAATCTGTTGAAAACAAATCTCTAGGGAGACGCATAAAAAAATAAAAAACATTCCTTACTTTAACACAGAGTACTAAATGGCCAAAAGCTAGATAAAATAGGTAGATACCATAGAAAGCCACCACAGAAACATTTTTTTTAGCATTGGATTTTATTGTAGTACTTATTTCCTCATGAAGTAGAAAATTAATCTTAATCTAAAGGAGATATGTGATACAACCAGAAAATTAATTTCTGTGAGTTACTGGAATGGTGCACCAGGATATGGAGGATGACAGTGGGAGAAGATGAAAGAAAGTCCTGAAGAGTGGAAGTGGTAATTAATACCAGATGCTTGTTATAGCTAACAGTAGCATGGCTACATGAGACACTGACTGCACAGTAGCCAAATAATACTTCACAGTAGCGCATCACAACAGGTAGAGTGCAGATATGATACTATGCAGTATGATTAGGATACTGCACAGAGGTGTCACCTAAAAAACATTCACCAGCACTACTATGCAGTGGTTCCAGTTACTACACATTTATTTAGCACCTGCTAATATAAACCTATATTTATAAAGGGCTTAGTCCATCTATCTGTGTGTCTGTCTGCCTGTCCATAATGTTCTTGGGGGGTGTGGCTCCAGCCAGTGCTGCATCAAGAATGCCCATCAAGAACGATGTGTGGGGCATGGCTTCCATGGAGTGGGCTAGGTAGACACAGAGTGGGAGGAAGGAAGGTGGGTGGCGCGGGGCTGGACGCAGAGTGGTGGGGGCTGGCAAGGGGACAGACAGAACGG
>NW_017728907.1:8076031-8115297 GCF_001723895.1 Crocodylus porosus
GTTACCTTACCCACTCGACGCCTTATGTTGAATTGTATTTTTAGGTGATCACCGCCCCCCAGATGGCTACCGATCTGTAGGTCCCCTACTATGTCATCCCCCGTTGCCAATACCAGATCCAGTAAGGCATTCCCCCTAGTGGGATTTAGGCTGGGTGGCTAATTTAACATCAGAACCTTATGTTCTAGAGTAGCAATAAGCAAAATGCCTTAACCACTCTGCTACCTTGCCCTCATTCATATGCTAAAGCAGAGCACTAGATTAGATGAATTTCTGCTCTGTTCTGGTGAGGATGGAATATAAATAAGGAAAGTGAAAGACAAAAGGGGGGATATAAACCAGCTAATGAAGGCATTACAGGAAAATGAAGAGCAATGTTCAAAGACAGAAAATTAATTGATAGGGAATTTCATGTGCTTTGAAGTGAAGTAATACAGCAGTGGTAATAACCATACCATCAAAATGCCCTGCAATGGCTGTTTATACATTTCCAGTCAGTTTTTGACAAGAACTTCAGAGAAATCCAAACAAAAAAAAGAAAGAAAAAAAGACTAAAAGAAGCCAAACTTTCTCCAGAGTGGCTAGCCATCAGCCTCTTCCCTTTGTTAAAAACTATACACAGTTTAATACCTTGGCTTAGAAGAGTCCAGGATACAGGAAGGTACATCTCTCATATATGTTGAGTGCTTGGTGACATGGTGCTATAATAATTTATCCAAAATGTTCTAGTTGTGGGTAAGGATGTTCTTGTCTACCCTCCCTGACTGCTTTCACTGGCTTCAGTTTCCACCCTTCAGCTTAAGCTACTGCTCCTTTGTCCCTAAGTCATTGTTGCTGCTCCTGCTGACCCACATCTGTCTTGGCTGCCACCATTGCTGCAGCATGTCATTGCCCTAAGCATTCTCTGTAATATTTTCATTCTTTAGAGGGGAATTATGGCCATAGGATCTAAATGAGTCATTGAATTGACAAAAAACAGAGAGGGGGAGAGAGACTTCTGAATTGTTGTCTTTCCCATTTCTTCATTAATGAAAAACCAGCAACTTTCAAAGTCTGAGTTGGGTTCTTATAACTTAGAGGACAGTCACAACCGTAAGTCCACCTCTAGCTTGGCAAACCTACTGGTGATAACTCTAAAACCAGCTGAATAGTCACCACAGTCCCTAATCCAAACCATAGCCACTCAGTCCCTACTGGTCCAAATCCTAATGTTTGATGAAAATGTCCTATTGCTACTAATTTCAAGCCCTGGCCTGACCAAAATATTGGTATAGAAGACCCCTTCAACCCTCAGTTTAATCCGAACTGAATAGGTCTCCATCCCCAACTTTAGGCCAGCCGGCCCTACTGGCCCTGTTTCTTAGCTTGGGTGACCCCAATCACCTCAACCTAACTGTAGCCCATAAGATTTTTCTGCTCCAATCTTAGGCTAAGCCTTAATGCAGTATGATAGATGAGTCTAACAATCTTATCTCCAATCTAGCGGCCTAATCACAGGCTTCTGGGAACCAGCGGAGTCAAACCTAATTCTTTCCCCCAAGTCCTACAAACCCAAACCGTAATCTTAACCCAGTGGGTACACCTGGCCAGAAGCCTAACCTTAGTATATTGAGGTGTTTAAACTGTAACTAATCCTAATCCTAGCTCAGAAGCCTACCTCAACCCAAGACTAACCCTAGCTCAGCTATTGTGCTAGCTGCCAACCTAATCATAATTTGGCTGGCTCCACTAGTCCAGTTAAATGACCCAGGTGGGTCCTAATGGCCCCAACATTAAATGAAGTGATTTTCTTTAATGATGCCAGCCCCTGACCATAGGAATTGGCTCAACTGTTCCTAGCCCCACCCTCAGCCAAGAGGTTCAACTAGCCCCAATCCTTACTAGGATCTGTAGAATGTAATCTTAACTCCAGTCTTGAGGGATACACTGACCGCAACTCTAACCTTAATCCAGTTGGCTCCACTGACATCATACCTAACACAGGTCTGATTGGTCCTGATAATCCAATCCTAAAATGAGGCAGGCAGGCTTCACTTGCTCCAGCTCATAACCATATAGCCTTACTAGTTGCAACCCTTAACCCCAACCAGTGGGTTTAACTGGTCCCATCCCCAATGTCACACACAGGGCCCAAAACACCCCCATCCTTACAATGCTAGGCAGATCCTATGGGGCACAACACTAATCCTAGCCTGGATGGCTCCACTGGCTGCAAACCTAACTCAGTTTTACTTGTACTCCTTCCCTCAGTCTACTCCAGTGGGCCCAACTGGCCACAACCACAACTCATCCAATGGTCCCAAATGGCTTCAATCCTTACAATGCCTGGCAGGTTCTCAGGGCTGTAACCCTAACCACAGCTCTAGCTCTAGCCCAGGGGCCCTGTCAAACAGATGACAAACCCTGAGCTAGCGGATGCAATGAGGCCAAAACCTAACTTTAGCCTCGCAAGGTATACAGTCCACAAACCAGCCCGAGGTACAAAACCCCTACGAGCCACTAGTCTGTTTGGCCTTTACAAAGCCAAACCTGGTAGCTCAACTGACCTCAGCTATAAACTAGCCCAATGGACCTAACTGATACCTGTCCAAACATTAGCCCTGTGAATCTAGCCAATCCAAGCTTTAACCCCCAACCCTCAGCTGGAGGACCCCACAAAACTAAGCACCAACTCTCACTCCATGAGGTAAACAGCTACCACTAGACTGTCAAGGCCAACAGAATCCAAACAACATTTATTGTACTGAAGGAATGTGTGTACCTTCTACATCCATGTCTGCACCCTCCTTATCACCCCCTTTTTACTTCTGTAAGGGATCTGATGACATGATGGGTCCTGTTTGCAATCTATGCTAATCGCTGTGGCAAGACAGTAGGAGGTATAAATGCTCCTGCCTCTGGACCTGACTTTCATTATCTCTTGTATTACACAACTGACAATGTGTATATTGGTCAAGATTGTCAAGGGACAAAGTTGCTGCCTTAGCCCTGTATCAGGATATAGGAAGCAATCATCTTCATATTTACTTATGTTGCTATCTACACAAACAATTGGTTAAATATCTTCTGGGAATCTGTGCTTGTCTTTTTATCTTCACTGTCTCTTGTCTGCACTGTCTTCTTCTCCCTTGAACAGATGACCTAGCTCATTTCTCCCGCTGGGATCTTAGCTATTATTGTACCAAGGTGGAATTTTCTTTATTTGTATATTTTACAATAATGTGCCTTTCCCAGACACACTTATAACAAAAGAAGAGTTAACTACTCCACCTTTGCATTTGAGGAGAATAAGCTCTAAACAGAGCTGTTCCAGACTTGCAGCTTGTTGCTCATCATCCTTTGAACTGTTAGAACACCTGACAGTACCTTGAAATACAGCAACGTATACATATAACCCTATTGTAGGGTAAGGAAATCTCTTACAATGTAACAGTTTCAAGCTCATTTTAAAATTGTAAAAAAATCTGCTAGAGTTGTTTATAACATCAAAAACTATAAAGATCATCTGTTTTAGTTGGCAAAAAATGTAGGCTGGTCAAAGAGCTGACAGTCCTCTTTCAGATGTCAGCGTGTGAAAGATACTTGATCTGAGCATTCTAGTCAAACATCTGCTCCTACTAATACAGGCCATAAAGATCAGCACATTAGAATAAAATTAAATATAGTCTCAGAATTTGAAGAATTCCTTGAGTGAAGAAACTGAAATTGAAATTTCTCATGTGCTTCTTAAAAATAAGCCAGATGCTACAGGAGTCTCAAAAGATAGCAAAACATAATAATTCTGTTTGCTTCAAAGGAAACAGAGATGATGGGCTTTTGTACACACCATTTTTTTGTGCTTTCTTGCACTGCAATGATATTGCAGAAGTGGGTTTTCTGGATGCTTTCAAAGTCTTTCTGGTACATTAAAGTAAAACTCCTCAGATGTAATTTAGTTTGGCTCACACTGAATTAAAGTGTCACGTCCATGGATTCATTGTGTGCAAACACAAAGACACTCAATGATGTGTAATGAGCCCTTTGTCCACCAGATGGTGATGCAACTTTTTTGTAATTCACCCCTTCAAATTGCTTCCGTTTTTGAATTGCTGCCACTTTTTTTCTACCTTGTGCCATGTGCTAGCTCCCTACTCCCACAGCTGCATGGCAGGACATGGGGCGGGGGTCCTTAGCTGGGAGGGCAGCACAGGACTGTCCTGCTGTCCTGCAGTGCCAGCCAGGGACAAGACTTAATTCGTTTGAAACCTGATATGTGCAAACACTGCTGCATCACTCCAAAAAAAAAAACAAATTTAAATGTTATAAACCTATTTAACTAAATTAAGTCCCATGGCATGTTAAGGTGCCCAATATGTGTAAGTAGAAGACCTCTAAGTGAGGCTGATCTACCATTTTGATATAAAGATTTCATAGGTAATTCTTTAGAATGAGGGTAGTCACCCTAAGGACCACAGGATAAATCCAGTCCACAGAGCCATTGTATTTAGCCTAGAACATTGGACCAATTAGGACCTGGATGCTACCACATCTGTCACCACCTCTGGTGGCATTCAGTAGTGGAGAGCTTCACCATAGTGCAGCCAGGCAGAGGGATGCTTGTTCCATACTGTGACTGGGCACTTCCTGGTGCTGTAATTGGATGGCAAGGAGAAGAGGTGACAATGGCTTGCAGTGGTAGCTAGTTCCTAGGGATGGCTTGCCTTAGACCCAAGGTGGGTCATTCAGGCCTGTTGGCTGGAAACATTGCTGACCATTGTTTTAGATAATATTTTTTCATACAGATATGGCGGCATACTTCTTTAAAAAGGGAGAAAGCAGGTGTAGAAGTAATTGGCTTACTTGACTAGAAAAACAAACAAAGACCAGACGTGCTGATACTGCTTAATTCAAATATTCTGAGATAAGGAATCCGCATTCCTGCATTCCTTGGGTTATCTTGATATCTTGCCCTATGCGTAGATAGTTTGTTTAAGTAAACGTCCTAAATTTCTGTGTAATTTACTATTGTTTTGTTTCTCCAAGGTGTATTTTTTATCTCTTTCTCTGTCTTTAGTATAAATACGCTTGTAACCTTAGAGAGTCTGAGAAATCCTTTGAAACAGACAAGTGGGTGATTCCCCTTGCTGTATGGAATTCTCCCTGTGATCACAGTATAGCCTTAAATAAAGAAAAGCTGGCGCTGTCAGTTCTGATTCAACCACAACACGAAGTTTGATTTCTTCCACACAGGGTACCAAAAGTATTTTTCTGTGTGAGTATCTGTGTATGGAGCAGTCACAAATATCACCTAAAGAGGTTTTCTCCTGTCAGCCTGCTGTCTTATTACAAAAGAATAACAAACTACATTCTCCAAAATAAGATCTGGTAGAAATGATGAATAATAGGATAAAATGATTAACTGTTTGTTTTTCTCATCATGAGTTCACGAATATAAAATGACAAAAAATGGCATTATTAGCAATTGGGACTAATAGGAAGGGGGAATATTTTACCACAAAGAGCTTGTTTCTTATGCACCAAAATTAATAACTCTATTTTATCAAGGATGAAATGATAATTAAAAAAATAAAATGTAAACACATTTATTAACCATGTCTAAATGAGAAATATTATGAAACTACTAGCCAAATGCCTGTCAAGAATGACGGGGGGGCAGGAGGGTGGAGCCCTGTGCCCCACCCCCCCCCGCAACCAGGCCCTCTCCTCCTTTACCTTCTGCTGCTTGAGGTCCGGGCCTGCTCCCCCTCCCCCCCGCTGCAGCAGCGGAGTGAGGGGAGGTGTGGGCCTGTGCCCGATGCAGAGGACCAGGCCCAAGGGTGGGTAGAAGCTGGCCCACTGCCGCGGAGGGAGCAGTGGGCCCAGGCCACCGCAGCAGTGGTGGGGGAGTGGGAGGAGCAGGCTCAGAGCCAACAGGGGAATGGGGGGAGGATGGGCCCGAGCCCAATGGGGGGTGGGCTTGTAGGATGTGGGGTGGGGGAGCTGGGGCCACTGCTGCTGGCCTAGTCTCCCCCACCCTCTGTCTGGTCCTCGACACAGCTTGAGAATCATGGCAGCTCTCTGCCACACTTGGAGCACTCTGATTGGCTGTTTCCATCAGCCAACCTAAGTGTGAATAAAGCATTATGGACAGACAGACAGACAGACTACAGCTTTTATAATATTAGAACATTCAAGAAGCAACAAGGAAAAGCAACAATGGTATTCAAGCAATTACTTAGAAAACAAAAATATCAAAAATTATTTACATGCAAAATAACTTTTGAAGTTAGAAAAATATACAACACAGTCAAACCCAGCATAGTAAAGTATTTTAAGGATGGTAGAATCCCCAAATGGAGACTGAAGCAAGTCAAAGAGTTACAAGGCAATTTTTCTCTTGCTTCATACATAAGATGTATTCCTACAAAGAAAGAGTTCTTGTTCACAAGGACAAGACAGAGACTTTATGTGTCTCAAAGGAAGTTGAGAATTAGCTGAAGTGTCAGTAGCAAAATGGGGATTCTTAGCAGTACTAAAATAATCATTAGTGTTAAAATTTAGGGATGAATATTAGAAAATCAATAGAACAAAAGATAACTGTCAACCATAAACCTTCACAAAGATCTGATGACAGAGGTTGTGTACAGTCATTAAACGTAGATCAATAGAACCAAATTTAGTCCAGTAGAAATGCTTGGTGTGCAAATGCTTACATTGCTTTGTGCAGTTTAAAAGTGGTGTTCCCTGTGCAAAGTTAGAAGTCTAGATGGATAGGGGTTAGTTGGTTTAACAAATGCTTGTATACCTGCCAAGCGATAGAAGCTCACCTCACTGTCCTCCAGGCATATCAGTGCACATTGCCCACCCACTCCTCCCAGAGAGGGACTCAGTTGGACTCTACTGCTCCAGCTGAGCCACAGACCAAACCCTCCCACTGTCAGCCCCTGGACTGGGAAAGTCAGGTACTTCTCCACAGTCCCAGGGCTGTCCAGATGCTAACCCCCCTCAACCATAAAAAAGCAGGTGAAGCCACCCACCAACACTCTTCCAAACCCACCAGCATGCTGTGGGGCACATCCAAGCTGGCACCTGCAGCCCCATGCCTGAGTAGATTCCCCTCCCCCCCCCAGCTCTTGAAACCCCAGAGCTGATGCTCTGTATGCATGGCTGGGTGCTAGCTTGAAATGCTGCAGGGGGTAGATATCCACCCCCATCATGGTACTTTGGATTCCCATGTCTGCAGCTCTAGAGGTAGGCTGCAGGTACTGGCTGAGGGTAAAATGAAACCCTCTATCCCCAAAATAAGACAAAGAGAACTTATTCTGTTAAACAGCACCCTGGAATAAAGATTGAGCACACCTATTTCACTTCAACAGAATCACTTTAATGGAAATCTAAACTTAATTAATTTTAACTTTGTTTATAGTTATTATATATAGTATATTCAGATCAAGCAATGAAAATGCAAAAACCTACTTACACCCGGGTGGCAGGGGAGAGGTGTAGGCCAGACTCCATGATCTCTGAGACCTTGTTAGTTGTTTAGTTCCCTCAGTAACTCAGGTCCATTATTCTGCAAAATCTCCAGATTTACAACCACAGATATGCAGTCATTAATTATATGAATTTCTCTACATTTTGAATGGATATAATCACATTTCTTTGGTTCACTGAAACTTTTGAAACTGGATTGAACCAGTTATTTTGTTGATATAGATGTTAATTCATTGGGATTTATGGTTCAGTGAAAGTTGCATTTCTGGAAGAAAGGATTCTTTATCTCCTTCCTTCACTTGGATGGAGTATTAAGTGCCACCAGTTTATTTACCTGTTGTCACTGACAAGGCTGTTTTGTTTTTTACAACCTAAAGAATTAACACAAATGCGTCTATTAACACTAAACAACATCTAATCCATTTAATTACATTAGCTATTCCTACTAACATGGATAAGGTTTGGGTTATCTAATTTGGATATGTTTGGATTATCCAATTTAAGGCCTTGTATTGTGGTTGAATCTTAACTGTTTCAACTAAACATATGAACTGCTTGCTTTCCTTTGCTGACCAAGTTAATTGTCTGCAGAAGTTCACGTTGTGGTCACTCAAGAGTAGGCCTTTTGGGCCTTTTGCTTTAAACTACACTTCTTCATCTTAACTGTAACTATTATTTCTTAGGATTTCTTAGGGTGATGTATCCTATTAGACCAAATGCATAGTTTACATAAAGTTAGCCTAGCTTTCAAATACAAGACATTTTTCTTCAGTTCTCACCAGAAAAAGACAAATATAGCATAGTAAAAAACAGTTGTAGTATTATATAGTTACACACTTACAGCAACAATATGCAGTTTCAATCTTTCTATAATGGAGGACATAAACAAGATGCAGGCTTTTGCTGTGTTATTAATGGGGTGAGAGGGGTGGCATCTTAGAGCCCTGCACCTGTAGCCTCATGTGCAGGGTTGCGAGTGCTGGCTAGAAATGCTGTGCAGAGGAGATGCTCTCCCCAGTAGGGTTTGAGAACCTGAAGTATGGTGACAGCAGCAAGGATTCCTGTGGGCAGAGAAAGCCCTCTTTCATGGCCATTGGCTAAAGCCCCCGCTTCAAAAGACAGCAGACCCAGAAGCTGTCTATCATCAGAAAACTGAAGGCTGTTTTCAAGGGGTTGCATCCCTATGGGTGGCAAAGTCATGCCCACAGGGGCGGGAGTGGGGAGTTGGCTTGGTGCCAGAACTAGCCCCTAGACATTAGAGTTCGGGGAGTGGAAAGTTTGTCAACATAGAACAGGAGAATGGAGAAGTGTACACTGCATCCTGGGATGCTGGAGGACTACAGCTTGGGTGGCCTCATCTGTGAAGAGTAACCACATATAAATAGAACATGAGCTGGGTTACATGGATCAGAGATAAACCTGTTCTAAAGTGGCATAACTTTAAATTGCCTGAAGTGTGTTTAAAACTAGTTTCATGTTTTAATGTATGGACAGTCCAGGCGTTAAGAGCTCCAGGAGCTACCTTATCTTAATGCATAACAAGGCCCTAAGACATCTCATTGTTAATCCTCTCAAGTAATAAATAAAAAAAGTTTTTTTAAAAACCAGGTAATGGTTAAATCATCCTTAACAGAGTACTTCTTTTTAGTTGTAGTGCTTGTCATACGGAAACAGGCAATTAAAGCACCAAAGGAATTCTGGTCTGAATATGTCAGATTTAAATCCTGTAGCTGTTTCTAATTATAGTTCTTGGATGAAAGATTTTCAAATGGTAAATCTACTTCACTGCAGTACTTTTCTCTCTCTGGTTTCTAGTGCTCCTGTTTAAAATTAGGTTTTCTCAATGGTTTAAGTTTATCAGTTTTGTATATCCCCAAAATATAAACTTGACTTTCTATAGATTCAGGAGTTATAGAACAAAGATCTGAATTATGGCTTGCTTAATATTCAGGGAGAGTAATACTTTTACTCTCCAGATCAAATTTGGTCTTCTTTTGAAGTACAGAAATTCCCAGTAGATTCTTAAGCAACAAATATTGATTTCTTTACATTTTTAAGTAGGTTGTAATAGTCTCATCTCTATCCACCTATCCAGTCATACTCCTTACTTGATGGTGTTTTCTTTTTGATAGCTCTGTTTTTTAGCACAGCTACTTCTTTCCAAAGTTGGTTATATCTGGAATTTGAATTCAGGGGCCAAAACTATATGGTTTAGATCTCACGGGACTCATCATTATAGGAAGTCATCCTCTCCTTTGAAGACTCATCAAAATAACTAACCGGATCTTGCTTAAAGAGAGTAGGCATATGTGGTTGAAATTAAAAAGTCTATTTCATAGCCTTTGATCTCCTGATGGGGTGGCTCACACTCATCCAGTTCTGAATAACACTTCCTTTTTCACTCCTTTCAGCTGTAGTAATGAGTTGGCCCAGCCTCAGACAGGTTTTTTCCACCCCCTCTTTGACAAACCTTTAGCTTCAGAAGGTGATAAATTTATCAGTGTGATGTGGTGAGCCTCATTTCAAGTTTTCAGCTTGCTTTAGGAGCTTCATAGAAGTTCATTTTTCAAAAATTTCACATATTTTATTCTTTTCCTAGTAGTTATGGTGCTGTCAATTAAAATCTATAGCACTACCAAATTGTTTAAGAAGTCTTTAGTTCTCCTTGAAATGTAAACAATCGTGAAAAAAATTGTCATTCTATTTTAAATTGTGGGTAGGGTATTTTCTTAAAGTTTAATTTTAAAATGTAAATTTTATTATGTTTACACATTATCTTTAACTTAAGGCTATGCTTTTTTTCTTTTTCATTTCAACAAATGTCTATCCTCATTATAAATGTAATGTCCTGGCTTCAAACAATTTGACTGCTGTAGGTGTCCTCGATAACCTCCTGATGAAGAACACTTTGCATTCAAAAGCTTGTCTATCTTTATCCCAGCCATGTAGTTGGTCCAATAAAAGATATCACCCCAAAATATCTTTGCCTCTCACATATTTCAACACTACTAGATAACTTCCTATGACTAAATATGATATTTATGGTACTGCTCTTCAATTTGGTATAACATCCGTATTTTAAAACTCAAGGTAAATATGCACTTCAGTGCTAACAATAGCAATTCCTAAACTATTGAAAGGTACTGATTTACAAATACAACAAATAATTGTAAGTAGGCATTCATGCAAAGTTCCAAGCTATGAATGATATTTTGTTATCACTTTGAATCTTAACTGAAGCATCATACTTTAGAAACATCATTTAGTCCAATGGTTTGTTTATGGTATTATCCTTATTATTCTTAAGGTTTGGGTCCTCTGTATGTAACCACAATTAAAAAACCTTTAAACCGTCTTCCATTCAGCTCATTATTTACCTTTGAAGTTAGGTTCAGTCTTCAGGAATATTAATTCAAATATCTCTTTCAGGCATCTAAGTCTCCTATCAAGTCAATGGGAAGCTTAATGCAGGCCTAAAATTCAATTGTATTGTATCCTGAAGCAGAGCATTAGATTCAGTGTCTCCAGAGAGTAATCCAGTTCTTCAAACTGAGCCAATGGAGGAGGAGAGCCATTTAACTCAATAGCTGAATAGTTAAAGAACTTGCCTAGGAAGTAGGAGACTATATTCTAAGGCTAATGAGCCCGAGTGGGTATCCCAGTACAATTTCCTAACCATCAGGCTACAGAATAGGTAGGGATGAAAGTGTCTTCTAGTCCTCCTGTATAAGCTGGCCAGCTAGGTAGGCAGAATGAGAGCACCCATATACTGCACAGACACACAACAGGAGAAAGCCTGGTTCTCTGGTCCAGTCTTGAGTCAATCATTCTGAGAATGAGAGAGACCTGAGTTCTTGTCCCTGATATTACTGATGTTTCTTATGCGTTTTGTATTAAAAAGTTTTTGGATAAGAGTACAGACTAGAATGCAAAATTACCCCCAACTCCCACATAGATGATAGCATTATCAGCACAGAACAGAAAGGTAACATCCAAATTATGGAATCAGACTATTCAGTAAGTTTCAACCTTACTAGTAAAAGAGAACTTGGTAAATGTTAGAGACTGTTTCTTAACTGTCACTTTCACAGTTAGCTGTGTGGGGGTTTTATTTTGTCTATCAGGCTCAGGCTTATTTTTGCAGGTTGCAAGGTACCCTGATATCAACCACTGTGTACACAGTGCATGAATGCAAGAGTGAAAACAGGCCAAAAAATTGTCAGAAGGGATATGAAAAGGAAATATGTCAAGCAGCATGGAAAGTACTGATTGTGGCTGTCTGAATTAAATTTGGCTTATAGACAAATACAGAAATGGTGTCAGTATTATGAGTCTGTTAGTCTGTGTACATAAACATTATTCAAAATTATAATAATCAAACAGGTAGTTTCATTGTAATTTATCATAGTTCCCAAGTTGAGTTAAATATTTACAAACTCATGTCAATCAAATGAAAACCATCCAGTCCACAAATGAAATTCTGTTCTTCATATTTCACAGAATCTAATACTCAAAATCCAATTACCTGCCCTATAAAGCCATCTATATATAAGTATACATTGTATGTAAAATAAGTTATTAATCAGTTAATTTAAGTGACACAGCTGTGAATTGTACGTGCTGGGATCTTAACATATTGACAAGATCAGTTGATACATAGAGAGTTTTTCTACATGAGATACCGACTGTACAGTAGCCAAATAATACTGTACAGTACTGCATCACAGCACTTATAGTGCTAATAGGCTACTGCACAGTATTATTAGGCTACTGCACAGTAGTGTGACTTAAAAGATGTTCGCTGGTGCTACTGTGCAGTAATTCGTGTTACTGCACATTTATTTAGTACATGATTATACAAGTACTAAATAAATGTGTAGTAAACATTGCACAGTAGCATCTCATGAAGAAGCACCCAGAGTTACTATATTTAAGATATTCTTTATTGTCATTGATTCTCTGTCAAAGTGGCTGCAAGTTGTTTCAAGTGCATAGTGACTTCATGCACTTGAAAAGGGCCAAGTTGGGCCCTTTTAAAGCACCCTGCAGCCATGCACTTGTGTTTGGTTATGTCTGTAAAGTGCCAGATTGGGTGAAAGTTGGCACTTCTCTCTGTGCCTTGATAGACTCATCAGAACTGGTTCCACTAGTGCTTCAATACCTGGTGTTGCAGAGGCCACACTGCCTGAGACTTGATCCCACATCCGTTCAATTTTTCTGCAAAGTGTCTCTATCTTGTGTATGGATATTACGTGATAGTGGCCCAGTGTCTCCAAGAACAGATTCAGGCACCCATTCTATAAATTGTGTAATTTCAGATGTACACAGGTTTATCTGGTTTGAAGATTCCTACAGTTAAACATCCTGTTTCTTGGAAAACTGGATTTCTTGCTTTGTGTGTTATTTGCCTACTGTATCTGGGTGGAGCCAATACAAACAATTTTTCAGCTGGCGGTTCATGAGTAATTCTGAAGGTCTGCGACTTGTAGCACTGCATGGAGTTATATACTGTTTTGGAAAAAAATTAGCTAGTTGTTTGTCCAATCACCATCCACGATTAACTTCAATACGTCTTGAATAGTTTGGATCTTTCTGCTGGCTTGGCCATTTGATGATGGGTGCAATGATGCAGATGTGGTTCCTTCCCATAAACTTAAATTCTTCAGAAGTAAATTGAGCAGCATTGTCAAACACAATGGTATCTGTAACATCATGAGTTGCTGTAAAATGTGGATTACATTGCATGAGAGTTCAGATGAATATGCTCCAGAATGGAGCACCTCAGTAACGTGTGTCTGCGCTGCCTTCCAGCTCTGGTGATGTTTTCAGAATGGAAGGGGAGAAAGAGCAAAGGGACCTAATTCTCAAGGTTCCCCAGCTGGTGCTGTAGGGTGGGATAGGTGGATTGGAGCCTGCTAAAGTGCCAGGACTGGGAAGGAAGAAGAGGCATTGCTAGTGGAGAGTGGCTGCATGCTGGCAGACATTCTAAACAGCAGCTACATTCAAACCCCAGGACTCAACGGTCCAGGCAGCAAAGCACCATCAGTTGCAATGGAAGGGTGCTCTTTTGTCCATGCCATCAACCAGTTGCTCAAGCTACAATAAAAAAGCCAAAGGACCCTACTGCTTTTACCAAGAGGAGTGTTGTGCATTGAATGTCTGTATGTATGTTCCAGTAGAGATTAGGATAAGGGCTTTGTGGAGGACAGATCATTCCACAGGCACCTAGTTATCACATTTTCCTTTCCAGCAGCTAGTTCTGGACCCTATTATAGTGAGGATACCAGACTTGATGGATCTTAAGTGAGATCTGTATGGCAATTCTTATATTTCTAAAGCACAGTTCCTAAGGTGCACCCATGCTGTCAAAGCACTTGGCATTCCATAATTCAAAGGAAAACAAACTAGAGTGAAAATAAATAGTAAGTTAGCACATACTTACCATAATGGCCTTTACCTTCCTCATGAAGATGTTTATTATCAGGATATATCAGATAAGTAATACAACAAAAGGCTTAATTTGCACACATTATCATGTTTTCACATAACTTGCAAGGTGATAGTGTAAGCACCTCAAGTCTGCAGCTCATGAATTATTTGCTTTTTGTCTGAATCAGTGGCAGTTAAATTAGTTGTTGACAGATTGTGAAATTTCCAGTTTTGTAACTTGTCTCTAGTGCTGGCATTTTTTTATTATTCCCCCTCCCCACCTCCCCCAAATGCTTAATAAAATTAAAACCAAGTCATCTCTACTTCCCTGGATAATGTCACCAAGGACAAAATCTCAAGTTGTTATAAATATGCTGCTCTTAGAATGAACCCATTTGGTTTTGTAGTTTAATATCAATGCTTTTACAATACCAGTGCAGATATGATAAACTGGCCTTATGAAGATTTTTTTTTTATCATAGCCAGTTGTGTTACCAACAATGTTGTCTGAGCTCAATTGTGCCTTTAAGGCTCAACACTCCCTGTAGGACACTGGGTTCAGATCCTGTTTTCAAAGCAGAGATTTAATGAGATGAATCTGACTAAAGTGCTTCTCTTCTAAGTTCTCTGCAGTACAATATCCATTTGCTACTCACTCCAATTCATGTGCAACCCCCGTGGCTCTTTGTACAATCCTACTCACCATCCCCTCTCCATTTTCCTCCCATTACCTCCCATAATATGTTATGATATTCTGCTGTTTGCATTGCTGTAGTTAATCTAGAAATCAGAAGTTGAGCCCTAGCTAAAGCTAGGGCTGCTAGATACTACAAGTAGGGAACCTGGAATTGCTAGGATCCTGATCCTTGGACAATCTGCCTTGTGGGGTAGTGCCTTGGAGATACAGATATTGTTAACCCTGGGACTCAAGACTGAAGCATTCTATGGGCACATCTACATGAGATGTTTACTGCAGAGCTGCCAAATTAGCTCCACAGTAAACATTTCTGCATAAGCATCCCTATTAGGCTGCAGTAAACTAATAATCTCTGCCACAGGTTAGTACTTGCAAATACAAGTACTATCCTGTGGCAGAGTTTTTTTAGTATGCAGCAATGCAAGTATAGACACAGATGGGGCTGGCGGGGGCACAAGGGTGCTTCACTGAGGGGCTGCCTAGCAACAAGTCCCACACTGGAGCACCTTCGTGCCCCAGCCAGCCCCTCTGGAGCACACTGAGTTGGGTCAGAGCAGCCTCAGGCTGGCAAGCTGATCCCCCAGACCTCCTACCAGCCAGAACTGCTCCAACCCAGCTCAGTGTGTCTGGTCCCAGGTACAAATTGAAACATGACTCCTAGAAGCAATACATTCTGGTGCAATATATAACAGAGTTTATTGCTTTGAATTAATTGCACATGTAGACGTGCCATGTATGTTGTGGATATCCTGAGTTTTTGGACAGTGTAGACCTGGCCACCCCAGGTGAGCTGAAGGAAACCAGGTAGAAATCTGCCTTAGTTTCACTGGAGGTTTTTCAAAACCATAACTTTCTAGAAAACATTTTTTTCAGTACATCTGCATTTCTAATGAAAACCTGTTTTAGCTGAAAATTCCCAGCTACCTCTACAGTGAAGTGAAAATAGTAAGTGAAGATCTCATTGACTAAGTGTTAGGAGTTTTAGTTATATCCAGCATGATTTATACAGCGGCTTGAGTACTCTGAATACTTTGGGAAAACTGCTGCTCTGCTTTTCAAGCCCAACTGAGGTATTCAGCTGATCCACAAAAGCATTTTGCTTAGATCTGAGCATGATTTATTCTTGCTGTGGATAGCTGTTCCCATCCACAAGCATTTGACAGTATTATACTTTTCCCCACATTATAGTAACAACATAAAAGAAGGGAATTGGAGGGGGAACCTACTTTCCTTACTTTCACTGCTTTTAATTTCTTTGTTAATTCAGTTTGAACAGCCAACACATCCCTTAAAACATAGGTGTAGGGCCTCTGTCTAAATGGCTAGCTTGATATACTTGGACAAGGATCTGATCTCTATCTTGATACATATTCTGGTTTCTTGGCATCTCTGAATTCAAGGCCATCTGCTCTGGTGGCATTCTGCCCACTCACAAGGTGATATGCAATATCCAAGGGAAGATTTAAAGGGACAATGTGATAAAGTAAGTGTTTCACTCATTTTCTGTATGTGGTAATGACAAATAAAATAAGTACTTTATCTTATGAGGAGTTTGTGACACCATGAAAATGTTATATTTGTGGGACTGTTAAGGTGTTCTATTGTGCTCTATGGATAAGATGTTCTATGGATAAGGAAAAATTATAGCATGTGATAGGGAACTGCTTAAAAGTTGGACACATTTATAAACATTATTTAAGCAAACATCCAGGATTATATTGATTGCAAAAGTTCCATTGTATGATATTAAAAAACCTTCAAGACAATCCTTTGAATATTATACTTCACCGAAAGCATTTCACCAAATAATTCACACATCAATGATCATCCCCTCCCAATTTAGCTGGGAAATGAAAACGCCCTAATCTGAAACAATTTTCTTTAGAGTCTGGAGAAGATGATAGAGAAAATGATTTGCATTCTTCTGCCCCTCTTCTTCCTCTTTCTTTTCTGAATATCTCACAAGGGACTGAAAACATTTATACAGTGATAGAATTTGTGCTCCCTCCGTTCCTTCTTTTCATTTTGCAGGTTTCCCTGTTTTGGTGATAGAGGTACTAAACTTTTACTCTTAGGCTGAATGCTAAACGATGCATTCCATTTACAGTTAACAGGGAACAGAATTCAGCTTGAGTTCAGCTATTTGGAAATAAAAATACCTAATTTTACCAATAATATTTGTTCAGATGACTCTTAATGCACCCCAGGAGCTAAACAGTTCAATAAGAAGCTCCTCTTGGCCATTTGCAAAAGATAAAAAGAACTTAAACAAATCAAGTACTGACACGTGTTTGCAAAATTAAAAGTCTCATCCAAAAGATGAATACAAAAGAAAAGGCATTGTTCAAAGTTCATTTATAGCAATGGCTGTTGTTGTTTTTTTTTACCAACTTCAGTGGGTTTGGATCAGGTCCTGCTTTTGACCTTGTCTTCTACTCAATTTTTGTGCCTTGCAAGCAGTGTGGATTGATGTATCCAGGTACTTGCAGAAGTCACAATTTTTCACTGTGGTAATTAAACCACTAACCATTCCAGCAGCCTTGCACTAAACTAAACAATGCGTATATGTATACAGTTAATACTAAACATTGATTTAGTGTAGAGAAGACAAATGCATCATAATTTTTGACAACATCAATATTTTTCTCCTTATAAATTGTCCTTTGTTTCTGGATATAGCAAGACAAAAAGAAACAACTGAAATGTAATTCCTTGACAATCAGCAGTTTAGATTGCCGTGCTTAATGGACCAAATCAAATGGGATTGCCTTCAAACAAGCCAGCCTTAAAAAATATAACAGAAAAGGCCTTTATATGAATTTCATAAAATTCAAATTTAGCAAATATTTTATAAGCAACAAAATTCTTCTTAATTTTTAATAGGCGCCTGATATGTATATTCTTTTATGTATGAGAAAAATTAAAATAGCACTATGGTTTTGTTTTAATTAAGGTGTTATTTCTGAAATAAGCTTTGTGCAGATGGAGCTCTGCATTTATTCAGAACCCCACTGGGTTTCAAGAGCTTGCCCATGTGGAGCTCATTGCAGTATGGGTTCAAAAGAGTTCTGCTGAAATAAATCATCATTCTATGAGTCATAGTCTAACTAACTTTACAGGAAGCTATGTTAAAAATACAGCCACCAAATTAACCTGATTAAATAACAAGAGGCTCTTAGCTTGCTTTCTGGTAGATTTTCACTTAGATCAAAGCATTAACACATTAAAGACTATTGTTAGTCTTTCTTCCAAAGATCAAAGGAAAAATATTTGTAGAGACTAGAACACTGTTTTATCCCCATAGGAGGTGGTCTCTCCAGGCTATAGTTGTGTGGGCAGGGTAGTACTGATATGAACTTGACCCAAGAGGTATGAAAGCTCTCCAGGTTTCTAAATTGCAGGTGAAATATAGCAGAATAAAAGAATAAAGACAAGAGTATTACATTTTAGGTATTACAGCTTTCAGTCAATAGAATAAAGCACTTCATCCTCCAGCATTTTCTTTTTCGTTCCTATTGAGAGTATTGACATAAGTTCTCTTTTTTGTTCAAGTTTCTAGACATAAGCAATGAAGTTATCATTAAATAATAATAAATAGTCAAATTCTGAATTCAGCTTAAAGCACATTGCTATGCATTTGCAACCTCTAAATACTGATTAACAATCTGTGGAGATGTATGCTATAAAGGTTATCCAGCATTTAGCTGTGCTAAGAAACAAGGGTTTTAAAGGACAAAAGCATTATATTTGAAAGGTATTACACAGTAAACGTAACCTTCTAATATTAGCATATAATGCACTTAAATTAGCTAGATACAACACTCCAACACTACTGCTTAATTTAATCAGTGCGTTTTCATCACAGAGGTCTCACTTCAAAACTTCAGGATGTTTAAAAACCCTTATCCTATGTTCTTATCTTATATTCTAAAACCCCTTATTGTATGTTCTTTCCTGAAATCTTATGTTCAGGAAATGTAAAATATTAGTAAAAAACTTATTTTACTATCAAGGGATGGTAAAAAATACAAAGTTAAAAGTCTATGGTGTATCATTTAAACACTCTCCAGGGATCCAGTTGTGCCATATAAATATGGTAGCCTGGTATCAATTAGGTGATTTGAATCAATGTCCTAAATCAATTCAGCCAAATCTGACTCAGCGATTTGGCCTCAGCTGAATTGGATGAATCTCTGAATCGGCCCCATCCCTGCCAGCTCTCAATGGCTGCCTGCCCACTGTCCCAGCTCCTGCCCTTTAGAAGAAAAAAAAAGATCCTGCCTCACTGGCTCCTGCCCTGCACTGCCCCACACTGGGGGGGGGCGCTCTGCCATGAGCCCCCAGAAGCCCCGTGGCCACTGCAGCAACCAGTAAGTCGGGTTTTTTGGGTTTTTTTAAGTGCCAGGAGCTGGGACTGGCAGGGCATCCATGGGGGGGCTGGGAGAGTGGGCAGGAGTCAGGAGGCTCATAATAGAGCCCCTAGATAGCATGGGGCAGTGAAAATCACCCCCACACCTGGCAGCAGCCAGTGAGTGGGGACTTTCTTTTTTAAAGAGCCAGGAACTAGGGCTGGCAGGGCAGCCATGGGGGAGGGGTCTGGGACAGTGGGCGGGGCTTGGGGGTGCTTAGTGGGGCTGCAGGAGCAGGCTGGGGGTCAGGCTTGATAGTGGTCCCCCCATGGCCTGCCCTCCCCCTTCCTTCAGCCCCGTCCTTCCCCACCCCCTACTTACCAGCATGGAGTCCAGGTCCAGCTCCCTGCTGCAGCGAGCGGGGACTGCCCAAATTGCCAGTGCTTTCTGAATCTTTTCCAAATTGATTCAGAGAGCTTTGAAACAATTCAGACCTTTTCAATGGTCTCCTGACTTGATTTGGATTCAGAGATTCAGCCACCATATTGGGCTGAATCTCCACTGAATTGAATCAGCATCTGACGCTTCACACAGCCCTATAGCCTGGTATCATTTCAGGTCAGGAGATGTTTCCTGGAGCTTTTGGGCATTGTGTTTCATATCACTACCTCAGCCTTATGTAGACTTCTGTGTAGGAGAAGTACAGGAAACCTTCCATATTTGTGAATCCACTATTTGCAGATTTGAAAATTAGCGGTGTACCATGCCAATTGGGTGGGTCAAAGTGAGCATTGCTGCAGCTCCCTCTGGTGTTGCACCAAGCTCCTGCCTCTGCAGTTAAGCCAGGCATGGAGCACTACACGGGGCAGGGGAGGGCAGAGCTGGGGAGAGCAGAGCAAAAAGCAGAGCCAGGCTGGCAGAGGGGGAGGGCAGAGCTGGGGATGGGGAGGGAGGCAGCAGTGG
Organism: Crocodylus porosus; assembly: GCF_001723895.1. Lineage (NCBI taxonomy): Eukaryota > Metazoa > Chordata > Crocodylia > Crocodylidae > Crocodylus > Crocodylus porosus. Next base: position 8,095,943 of record NW_017728907.1, read on the forward strand.
TGGCATCTTCTCCCCTTGGAAGCAGCTGCAGTCAGTCCCCAGCCACTGTGGGGGAGCCCCATGCTTCCAGCCTCTCATGGGGGGGAGCAGAGGGTGGCTGTGGGGTCTGATGGGAATTCCCATCAGTATTCATAGATTTCACTGTTCATGGGGATCTCCAGAATGGATCCCCCATGAATGGAGAGGGTTTCTTGTACAGTCCTGTATAGTATTTTGGGTCAGATAGCTGTCTGTCAGCTTCACTGATGTAGCTTAATGGCTGAGGATGAATATAGTTCCACCTTTGTCTGCTGGTTTGATTACTATTTTACTGTTGGATCTTAGTGACTTTCTGGCTTTTCTCTCTTTGAGTGATACAGATTGTTTTGAAGAATTTTGTTAAGAGTTTTTCTGTGAATTTTCTTCCTGAAAGAGTCAATGTAGCAGTCCAATGTGTGATTACTTCTGCTGGAAGGTGTCCAGTCTGATGTTTTATAATTGTTTGTTTTCTCAGTTGTGGCAGGAGGTTTGTTAGAGGTGGTGGTGTCCTGGCTGTGGAAGTATTATTTAGGAAAAGTCTGTGGAATAATTCTTTTAACTGTTCACATATTATTATCTTGCCAGGTTTTTTTTTTTCCTCTGGACAGAAATTCAGGTCTCTAGAGATTATGGATGTTTCAGAATGCAATAACAAGTATTGTGTTAAGCTGATGATGTTGGTGTCCTGAGTGCTGTTGTCTTGATTCCCTCCTGTGTTGCTGATGTACTGCCTGTGATGTGGCTCTTTCTGTGATAACTGATTCCCCTTTTTTTTCTTATGTAGGATGGCTGTCATCAGATCTTTTTGGTAGTATGTTTGGATATGCTGCGTAGTAGCCAGGTATTTCTCCAAATTAATGTCTCTTAACTTTGTAGCATACATGAGTAATGAGTATCTCTTGTTAAAACTGATCTCTTTTGAAGTAAGTTAGGTGAAGAATGTGGTTTCTCAGGTTTTCAAAAGTTCTTTCTAGTTGTGTTCATATCTGCTAACATACACACTCCTATCACTATAGAGCAAGTTAAACCATGGAGTTGTGTGTCTTAGCTAGAGTGTTGCAGGTGATAAGTCCCCTTGGGATGATGTTATATGTCTTGCAGTGCCTTAAGAAGACATCATGGTGTAGTATATTTCTTTTATCTTTAGGTTGAGGATTTTCTAATGTCCTCCTTTGGTACATGTCCTGCTCCCTGCAGCAATAGAAAAAAGTGTTTTCCCTTTTCATAGAATCATAGAAAATTAGGGTTTGAAGGGACTTCAAGGGGTGATTTAGTCCAACCTCTTGCTCAAAGCAGGGCCATCCCCAACTAGATCATTCCATCTAGGACTTTGTTGAATGGGCCTTAAAAACCTCCAAGGATGGAGATTCTACCACCTCTCTATGCAACCTGTTCTCATGCTTTACCAGCTCCTAGGGTGCATCCAGACAAGCATGGTTGAGCAGTATGTGGTGCTGCAAACACGTTTGCAGCACCACTTACCACACAGTCCAGTGTTCTCCACGCTGCAAGGGCACACAGCCCGAGCATGCACTGTTCGGTTTTTTTCCTCCACTTTATTTTTTTTCACCCCGGAGACATACCACATGTACGCAGCCATGTGGTATGTGACACTGCAAACATATTTGCGGTGCCACATACTGCACAGTCTGGTGTTCTCTATACTGCAGGTGCATGCTTGGGCAGCATGTACTGATAAAAAGCAGAGCCAGGTGCCTCAGAGCCACACTGCAGCTGTTGGCCAGATTCCGCCAGGCAGGATCACTGTGGCTACAGCCTGGGAGGCCCCCAGGATCTCAGGTAAGGCAGCTGAGGTCAGCACAGTGCTGGCTCCAGCCTCCCCTATAGCCCCCAGGGCAACTTGCCATGTGTCAATGCGCATGGCATGGGGGTTCCCCAGGAACAAGTAGCTACAGTGCAATGCTTTTCTTTACAGTGGACTTTCTGCTATTGAAGTCTGCTATCTTGTCCTCTCTGAATGGTCTTTTCCACAAGTGGAGCATACCTATTACAGCTGTGTGAAATTTCACTCGTTGTTTTGTTTTGATGCTGTTTCAACTCATTTTGAGCTTGAAACAACAAAATTCAAATGAAACAAAAGGCTTCAAAACAGCCTTGAAACAAAACGAGGGCAGTCAAAACATTTTAAGAGTTTCAAAACATTTTGAGTTTTGAAGCTGAAGCTGGGCTTGCCTGCAGGGAAACAGACAGTAAGGAGAGGGAGGGGGAAGGACACAGTGAGTGTGTTCCTTAACACATGTTGGAGAAGAAGCTCCTGCAGGAGAGGAAAGAAAGGCTCTGTCACAGTTTGTCTGCCTGAGATGCTGCTGGTGCTACTGTGCTGCTCCTCATTAAGTTATTATTTTATCTGTTATTATTTAAAGTGGTGGACCAGACTAAGGCTGTAGGGGAGGAGGAGCCCTAATTGGGACACACTACCTTATCATGTAGAGGCCCTAGCACCACTGAGGGTGCACCTTAACACATACACACACACTCTCACATGACAAGTTTTGCTTGTCATCAGCTTGAGGTGCAATTTCCCAGAAACCCCTGCTCCTAAATCATTCAACGCTGGCGAGATTCATTCCCTCAGAGGGAGCTACCATCCCTGCTGTTTTCATCTGAATTTGCCAAAAAATGACAAAGTTATAGGCAGTTTTGTGCTTCCTCATTATAGCCTATAGGGAAAATGTCAAAACAGTGTTGAAACAGAGAAACGAGTTCGACGAAATAAAATGGAACAGTGCTTTTGAAATGAAACAAAACTTGAAATGAAATATTGTCCCATAAAAATGGTGAAACGGAAGTCAAAACGAAACAGTGCTGTTTTGCACGGCCCTACTGCCCATTTTAACCTCTTCTCACATGGCTTACCTCTCAAGCCCTTTCTGATTTTGTCACCTGCCTCTGGAACCTATCTAACTTCTCTACATACTTGTTTAAAAATATGAAGCCAAAACTATACACAATATTCTAGGTTAGGCCTAACTGGTGCTAATTAAAGAGGCTTTATTACTTCACTTATTATACCTAATAGCCCTACTGGTGCAGCCCAAAACTGCATTCATTTTTTGTGCATCTATGACATGCTTCAGAATCATGTTGAGTGTGTCACCCACCAAAACTCCTAGCTATTTATCCATAGTGTTCCCATCCACCCTGTTGTCACCCATTTTGTATGTGTGTTTTTTATTGTTCTTCTCAGGATGTAGCATTTTGATTTGTTGATATTGTACTTCATGCTTATATTGAACTCCACTGAAGAGAGAGGAGTTGTTCTGAGTCTATACAGGTCTAAATGAAAATAGAGCTTTGTCCTGGATCTTGCACAATTCACCTGCATGGCATTGTTATTTGTAATGACTGTCTATACATAAAATATGGTATATGTAAGTGTGTGTGTGCTTTTCTGCCTAGAAGAATTGACACTATATCATGCTTTGCTAGTTGAATTTTGTATTTATTTATAGCCTAACATGCTCTATAAAAGTAGGAGTGTCTATGTTAACATATCTGAATTGATCAGTAGGAAGTCAGGGACAAATCCTGAAACTCTTTCTTTCATAATTAATATTCAAATGCTCCCATTAATTCATATGAGCAATGATTAACACCATTAATAAAGGTAATTCAGGAATGGCCTCTGAAAAAATCACAATTCCAAAGCAAGTGAATATCACATGATGACTTGCAAAGAATCAGGAGATGAAGTTGAGCTAAGATAAAGAAAAGATTTGTGAGTGACTACAAGCATGTAGGATTATTTAAAAAATGAAGATTTGTTATTTCAATTTTCCACATTTTTGAAGTTAGAACAAACAAGAAATTGCCTATCATCTTTGCACAAAAACAATACATTGATATTATATTGCACAACACTAAAAAAACTGAAGTTCCGTGAAAATGAATTTATTTTTTAATTTTAAGAACATTTTATTTTTGTGTTAGATAAACACATGTTGATACTAAGCATTATTATTTTGCAGTGCACAGATTTTTTTTGTCAGGAAGGGAAATAAAAAATTCATTCTTAATCACATCAAAGCTTTTCAATATTCCTCTGAAAACTCCTAATCCCAATGGATGTCATCATTATCCTTTTCATTTACCTAATGTTTACCTTACTACAGGCAATTTCAATTCCATAGACCATTATTAGAGATCCTACTACAATCTTGGGCTTTTCACCTCAGGCCTATATCTTATGAAGGCTTTAGTACTTTAAAGAAGACAGGCTATAGAGCAAATGTGGGAATAAGCAGAGTGCTAAGCTGCTTTTAGACTTTTCACACTATTGACTAAGTATAACAAAATAGCTGCAGTGAAAGTCACATGACTTTTTATTAAATTAAAAATTTAAGTCAGTTCTTCCTCCAACAGCTCCAAAGCCTTTTAGATTCTTTTCTGGAGTCGTACCTGTGTTGCTATTATTATTTTTATGAAATGAAAAAAAAAACAGCATTATGTATATTGGAGAAAACAATAATGCTAAACTTACTGCATCTGCACATTCAGTAACATTTACCACATGCTTAACTAAAGGTGAAGAGAGAGAGGGGACTCCTTGGAAGCGACAGCATCCACCTCAGATGGAGAGGTAAGTCCCTGTTCTTGGCCAGGGTGGCCGATATTCTAGATAGGACTTTAAACTAAGATTCCTGGGGAATGGGGAAACACAGACTGGAGCATGTCCAGGGACTGGCATACAAGAAAGCTCTGTAGATAGGGTCACTAGAAGAGCCACTCTCGTGGGAGCTGAGGGAATAGTTTTCCATCAGCATTGCAGGAAGTTGAGGGCCTCAGTAGAAGGACTCAGGTGCCTGTACACTAATGCCAGGAGCATGGGGAACAAGCAGGAGGAACTATCCTTCCTACTCTCCAGTGGGCATTATGATCTAGTAGGGATTATGGAGACCTGGTGGGACTCCTCACATGACTGGAGCACAGCCATAGATGTATGGCCAAGTAGGGAAGAAAGGTGGAGGTGTGGCTCTCTATGTGAAGCGGTACACCTCCTTGGAGGCTGATATTGGCTCCAAAGAATGACTCAAAACTCTCTGGGTGATACTACAGGGAGGGGTGGGGGGTGCAGTGAGGGAGACCTAACTGTAGGTGTGTACTACAGACCACCAAACCAAGGGGAGGGACTTGATCTCCAGTTCACCTGACAGAGGCCACACATGCATGGGGCATGGTCAGTATGGGTGACTTCAATTACCTGGGTATCTCTTGGAAAGAACACTCAGCCAAGTTGGATTGGTTGCTTTCCTTTCTGACCTGCATCAAAGAGCTTTTTTTGACTTGGGAAGTGCAAGGGCCAATCAGAAGTAATGCCCTTCTAGACTTGGTCCTGGCCAAAGGAGATGACCAGGTGACTGACTTAAACATAGAGGGCAGTCTAGGTGACAGTGAACATGAAACCATCATGTTCACTGTCTGTCACAAGGCAGCCAAACTAGATAGCAGGATTGAAGTTTTGGACTTCAAAAATGTGAATTTCTACAAGCTCAGGTGTGATGGCCAGAACCAAAGAAATTAATAAGCAATAAATATGTGCTTCTTGGAGGCATTTGGAACTTTTGTCTAATATGAAGCTTGTATTTTTGTAACCCGCAGATGTAACTTGTAACTGTGGAACTGACTGGGCCTCAAAGACAAAGCTATAGCTGTGAAATTAGCTGACCTAATAGTTCTTTCTTGCTCAGAATTTAACCTTGATGATGATTAAAACTGGATTCAACTGCCTGGCTTATGCAAAACATTCCTGGAAAAGACATCTCAAAAAGCATAGTCAGAGAGTTCTGAAGGTGCTGGATTTAGGCGGGGTAATGTTAATTTCAAACCTGAAGATGCTGTGTTGCAATTTGCTTTTTGGATAAACCCTAGCTTGAGCAGTAACTTATTATAATAATTTATAACACCTTTTAACCCCATAGGATAATAGCTATAAAGTAATATTATGAATGGCTATATAACTAAAAAATTAGCATAATTAGAATATAACAGAACACACATGTCATAGTAACCCTTGGGAAGGACAGAACAGAAGGGTCATTCCTGTCCCATACCCCCATGGATCTCTATTACTCCCTGTGAGAGCAAGGACCAGATCCTGACTGAGGGGTTTCAACCGGTTCTTCTTCGGGCAGCCCAATTCAGAGACATCTGACTTCGCTGATTCAACTTGACGTGCATCTTCTAACCAAGGGACTATCGATAGGTTACTAACCAAGTGGGAACTCTTGGATAATTTCTTTATCTGTTTTATTATCACTGCCAATTTTAATCTGTATTGTTATGTTGTCTGTTTATTAGCTTAACCTTTTTATTAACTGTTATATGTGCAAACTATATCTTTTGTTGTCAGAAGTAAAATTCATTCTTTTTTGTAAGTGAAACTTGTCATTGCTTTCCTTTCCAACATCACCTCCTCAATCCCAAACCAAAAATCTCAGTGGCTAATAAAGTTGCAGTGCTCAGTCAGTCTGCAACTAAATTGATATACTCACAGTCCCCAGATGGCCTGTGACACTCAGGTCACTAGTAAGGGAAGTGCTGTGGGACTAGGGACCAAAGGCAAAAGGAGTACATGAAGAGCATTCATTCCTTAAGGACCCAATCCTTGAAGTGCACAGGAATCCATTCCCATGCAGCAGAAAGGTAGCAGAAGGGCTGGGAAACCCTTTTGGCTAAACAGGCAAATCATGGTCCTCTTAAGAAAGAAGAAAGAGGTGTACAAACAATGGAAGCTTGGGCATACCTCAAGGAGGACTATACAACAATGGTCCACACTTGTAGGGCACAGATTAGAACGGCTAAGGTGGCAACTGAACTAAAATTAGCTAGGGGGATCAAGGACAACAAAAAATCCTTCTTTAGGTATGTAGGAAACAGAAGGAAAACAAATGGGTGTGTGGAGCCACCCCACCCAGGACAGCTGGTTACCTGTGCTTAGGAGAAAACTAACATCCTAAATGACTACTTTGCTTCAGTCTTTTACCAGGCCAAGGGGAAAAGCATGCCAGATAAGCTACAGAAGGAGCAAGGTAGGAATGACTGCCTTCCTACTATTGCCATAGAACTGGTATATGACCAATCAAAAAAAAAAATAGACATATATAAATCTGCAGGCCCAGATGAATTTCATCCGAGGGTGCTGAAGGAGCTGGCCAAAGTCATTGAGGAAGCCTGGTGAAGCTCTTCCAAAACTTGTGGCACTCCAGAAAGGTCCCTGAGGACTGGAATAGGGCCAATGTTGTGCCCATCTTCAAGAACAGGAGGAGGGAGGACCCAGGTAACTATAGGCCAATTAGCCTAACTTCTATCCCAGGGAAGATCCTAGAAAAATTCTACCAGGGGTCTATACGTGATAGGCTTGCAGAAGGTAGGATTCTGAATAAAAGCCAGCATGGCTTCATCTCAGGCAGGTCTTGTCTTCCTTCATCTCCTTTATCTCATCACCTTGCTGGGACCACTTGAGCTGTCTTTCCTGCTTGGTGCAGGGAGGCTGGACCCAATGATCTTCCAAGGTCCCTTCCAGCCTACACTCTGTGAATCTATTAGCTGTTCCTGAATACTGGTGTCCAGTTGAATCTATGACTTTGAAAAGAGTTAAAATCTCCAGGACCATGAAACTGGAAGAGAGAGACAAGAACTGTTATATACAGAAAAACCATCCTAAAAAAAGTTAGCTTAACTAACATCTAGATCATTAAAAAGGAAAGGCAACTGATAACACCAGTGGAGTAAAGAACAATAAGCCATTAAGATAACTGACTCTCTCAGCTGCCTGAATAATCATTCGACAGCTGATTTCATTATGAAGCAGGAATCAAAGTAAGGTGCTCCTATCTGGGGCAGGAATCATTTTCCTTCTTTAATACAAGCATCCAGTTTTGAGGGGAGAATTTTTGAGGAGAAGGTGCATGCTGTATACTAGAATAGGTTATTACATTTTGTGCCATATTACAAAATTGTCCACTAGCTCTGTGGGCATTTCTTTCCTTCCTTTAAATAACTAAAAAATACAGGAAGGTATGTGATATTATTCAGGTTCCCACTGCATATTTCACTTTGCTCTTAGTGGATTTTATCTCTTCTTTTATACATTTTAATTATGTAAAACTGACTACAGGCGTGTTTGATTGTATTCAAGACATGAAAACAAACAAAAGTTGCTATTTAAATGAAAAATATGGTCAGGTTTTATAAGCTATTTATGATGTTAATGTTTCCAAATATAAAGTTTTTTTCTGACTTCCTCAGAATTTTCTCAATGAAACTATATATCTGAAGCCTATATAAAATGGTACAGTAAAATACCAAATGCCACTGCTTATAATACAGAGTCCAGATAAAATTAGGTCATATTTTGGCTTCTGAAAAGATGCAGGCAGAAAAAATCCTCAGCTGTCCAACCTATTGATGTTGTTTCCTTAGCCAATTTAAAACATTGCAGAGAAAACAAAAGAAAGAAAAAAGAAAGAAAGACCCCCTTTCCCCACCAACACACACACACCACTCAAATAAAAAATGCTGATGTGTTAGTAACTTGATAAACCCCAAAGGAAGAATAGTTAAGCTTATCTATGCAATATTGAAGTTGCTTCTGTAATCCAGGCAGTACTCCAAGAGGTATCCCCTCTCCAATTGAAGGGATCAAAGCAGGTGACCCCAGGGGCCAATCAGGCGACACGGGGGGGGGGGAGGGTTAGTCTCTGGGGCCTGATTGGTGCAGAGAGGGAATCCCAAGTCCTCCAATCTTCTTTTACCCCTTCAAAGCCCCTGGGCCAGGTCACTGCCAGCCAGCCCGTCACACTTCTATGATCAAATTTACAGAATTTATGAAATTTTTACGTCAGATACCTGCGTATCAAAAGGCAGCGCTTCTCTGCTTCCTTATCAAATCAAATGAAAAATTATTAATGATGAGAACTCAGTAGCCACATTAATTTAATTCAGTACTTCTACACCTCTACTAGAAACACATCTCTGTTTTCATATAAGATTGTTACTGGTGCTTTAACTTTGAGGCATAATTATTTCACACTATTACTGAAGACTCCTGACAAACTATGTGGGCAAACAAGCACAAACTAATCTAAGATCCCAACATACAAACTGACTCATTCAAATGTTGTCCAACAGAAATTCTACTTCTATTCTGTGCTTGCATATTCCATTCCAATTTTTGCTTTTTATCAAGCCAAAAAGAAGTAAGAGTGTTTAATAACATTTCAATTTTCAAACTCTATCTGGTTTTTGTTTTGTTTCTTGTTTCTCCTGGAATCCTGTATAAAGGAACTCAGGTTCATCTTGATTTTTTAAGCTAGGAAAAGGATTCCCCCCAGTTCCCTTTCCAAGATTAAAAAATAACATACGGGATTTTGTTCGAATTCTGAAAAAAATATTTCATTATAAGAAATATTATTCCAAAGGTGATTTTCAGAAAGTGTATGAAAACCGGAGGCTATGTAAGTGAAACTGTTCTATAGTTATAACTATAGCTGGCAATGATTAGGTCTCTGATGTGCTAAATAAATGCTCACTTACAAGTGGATTATTGCAGGTAGTAATTTATTGAGTTATTTGTATTTTGCAATATTCTCTTTTTAAATGACCATTCTGTGAATTATATCCTCACCAGATCAAAATGCACGCAGTTCCCTGGCAGCTGGTTTGAGCTGCATTGATGAATATCTGCCCTAGTGTGTACAAAAGAGAATCCTGATATAGTCATATACAAATTCCTGAACCATAGGAAGAGAAAAGGATCATCCTTATACAATCTTGATAGATTTCTTGCTTATAGGCAAAATAAGCCTGACAATTTATTGAACCACTGCAAACAGCTAGTACTTCTCATCTGTGAATGTAAGCACTGTGGGGCCTGATCATTAAAGTGTTATAAATGAGAGTAGCATGTATTGCTCTCTAGCAGTGTGTGTATTCATTTTGAAAATACCATTGGATAAGTCTCAGAATTTTTTCTACATGATTTACAGAAAATAAGAAAAAGCTTTGGTGCAAATTCTCCTCCCCGATGGTCAAGTTTGCTACGAGACATCTCTGATTTCAGCAGATGAAATATTACATCCAGGGTTTAATGCTCATTTGCTTTTGTCTCCTAGCACTATCCCCTCCCCTTTCTCTCTCTCTCTCTCCCCACTCCCCTCTCTTTTGGATTCTCCTTTCATTCTCCTTATACTCTGCTTTCTACTTGTCCTTTCACAGCATCTGATGTAGTGAACTCTGGTTCATGAAAGCTTGTACTCTCTTTATATATCTTAGTTAGTTTATGAAGGTATATATCTACCCTGCCTTCTGACTGACTTCAGATTAACATAGCTAACTACTAAGGCTGTGCAAAATTTCACCGGCTGTTTTGTTTGGATGCTGTTTCGACTTGTTTCAAGCTGGGCTTGCTTGCAGGAAAACAGAAAGTAAGGAGAGGGAGGGGGAAGAAGGGGGAAGGACTGCTCTGATACTGATTGTGTAGCTGGCCAGTGACTATGATCCTTCCCTGTGGTCCATTCCAATCTCAGTGCTCTGGGGGAGGGATGGAAAAACAGCATAAAAAGCAGCATTGTTTGAACTGGCTTGCTTTCTGCCTTGGGGTAAGTTACTGAGCTTTGTCTTCTAGCAGCTCAGCAGTGTCAGACAACAAAGGCTATCATTTCCTACTTGCAAATCTGGTGCTAGCAAGTGGCATTCATCAATGCCTTTTTCTTTCTATACCCCTTAATTTTATTATTATATTTATTCATTCCTTTCAATTTATTCCTCCCCCCAAATCCTCTTTTTGTTTCTGTTAGTCTATTTTGATTCTTTTCCCCCAGAAAAGAAAGCTGTACTCCCTTGCACAGTGTGCATTCCATTCACTGTTCAGGGAAGCACAGCATATATTGCATACAATAATATAGAATTTATTCAGGAACACATACTTCATACATTTATATATTTTATTTATTATGTAATTACATAAATACATACATACATTACATAAATACACATGAATACAATTATCTTATCTACATATATTACATAAATTAGATTACATTACAGAAGAACACACAGATTTTCCAGCACACAAAGGCAAAGACAGTATGAAACACACCATAAAGCATGCTGGAAAGGCAGCTGGCAAGCCTTCAGGGAGCGAGTAGAGGGAGAGCTGTAAGTCCCCCCACTCCTAAACTGAGACTGCCACTTTCCTACAACAAGCAGCCATGAGGCTTCCCTTTCTACAGGCAGCAAAGAGAGGCAAGCAGTGCCAGTGCCACTGCTTGTGCTTGAGTCTGCATTCTCTCCAAGAGCACCAGTCAAAACACCCCCCCACTACCACCATGACAACAAGCAGCACCAGCATGACTGTCTCCTCCATCCCCATTTCACTCCCTATGCTGAGTCTTCCAGTGCCAGAGGAAGAGCTGGAGCTGTAACTGAGTGCCCTAGCAAGGAAAATTCTGGGGAAGGAGGGGAAATCATATGAGTTTGTGCTGCACACCACTCAAGTTTCCCCTAGAGACAGTTCTCCTTTCCCAGATGGCACTTCAGAGGAAGTTGATGTAGAGGGTGTGGAGGTAAGTGGCTCAGCTGAGTGTGCTCCTCTGTTGCTGTGTCTCTGCCTTCTGAGGAGGGGGGAAAAGCATCATTCGCACATGCACCTGCACCCCAGAAGTGAGTGGGTAGTGTGGGCTGGGATCATTTTGAGTTGGCAGATGATCCCACATATGCTATCTGCCTGCACTGCTGAGCCAAAACCAGCCTAGGCAAGGGAACAAAACACATAAGCACCACAGAGTGATGCATCTCCACAGGCACCACCCTCTTCCCTGCGCTCCTCCTCAGACTAGCACCAGTGGGACCATGCCCAAAAAGAAGTCCCACTCTCACTTCAAAACCCCTGTCTCCCCAGAGCAGAGGCAGGCCACCCTGAAAGAGTGGGGGAAAGGTGGACACAAAGTGGGGCACATTGCAAAGGTGAGATCACCTAGACCATTGAAGAGATGCTTGCTGTGGATGGCCAGCCCTTCTACTTAGTTGAGTGGCCAGTTTTCAGGCAGCTTATGGTACTCATGGCCCCATCATACCAAGTGCCCATATGCACCACCTTCAGCAGGATGGTGGTGCCCTCCCTGTATGAGGCACACAGGGAGTACTTGAGGCAGGAGCTGCACAAGGCAGGTCCACAGGTAGCCTTACACTTTACCTCAGACATCTGGAGCAGCTGGGGCGGAGATCATGCATACCTCTCCCTCATAGGGCACTGATATGACCAGTCAGGCCATCAGTCAGGCCATCAGAAAGGCTCTCCTTCAAACTGAGATGATGGATGAGTCTCATGTGGCAGCCAAAATCATGAGGGCCAAGAACCACTTGGTGCAAGGGTAGCTTGTTTGGCAGGGTGAGCTCACCTGTGAGTTCATGGTTACCAACAGTGGGGCCAATATTGTCAAAGCAGTCCATGATGCCAACTTTGTTGGCATCCACTGTGTGGCACGCAAGTTCCAGCTCTTTGTCAGAGATGCCTTGGAGGAGGACATGGCTAACAGTGATGGTGCCAGGACCACCAGAAAGCTCATTTCCAATTGCAGAAAGGTGGCAGGCTACTCCATCGGAGCATCAAGGGAGACAAACAGGCAGGGCTGGACATCCCACAGCACAAAATCATGCAGGATGTGGATACTTGGTGGAACAGCACATACCTGATGCTCAAGAGCCTGGTGGAGCAACAGAAGGCCATCCATGAGATGGGTTTTGTTGGGGAGATTGGGATCAGCATCCCTTTAACAGAACTGACTGGCATACCATCTCCCAGATCCTGGTTGTCCTCTTGTCCTTTCTTGAGGCCACCAAGTCCCTCAGTGCTGGCAATGCCCTTCTTAGCCAGGTGAGGGAACTTCAGATCTAAATGGAGAGTTTTCAGGGGATCAATGTTCCTGCTTGGGGCAAACTGCTTTCACCAGATGTGCAGGCACCAGTGAGGCAGATGAAGGAAGGCATCAGAAAATTGATACCTTGTGGTCCAGTAGGGTGCATGTGCTGGTCAGTATGTGTGACCCAAGGGTGAAGGAGAGTGTATGCAGCAGCCAAAGCCTGGATCAGTGGGTGGAGGTGCTGGTGAAGAGAGTCAGGGAGGCAGAATGATGAAGGCAGGTGGACATGGAAGAGGGAGATCCACTGTTCCATGGCAGAACACCATCCACCAGCCAGTCTCCTCCTCCACCACAAGCACTGCCAATGTGGGCCAGTGCCATAGCTTCAATGCTGGGGTCCAGAGGCACCAGACCCCACCATCAGGCAGGTAGTGCCCAGGCCCTAGTGGCTGCCTATCTCACCAAGGATGTGGAGCTGCTGCTGCACAATCATTTGACCTACTGGGCAAGCCACAGCCAGATGTGGCTGGATCTGGCCACAGTTGCCTGGGAACACCTGTCCTGTCCACCAAACAGTGTTCCAAGTGAGAGGGTGTTCAGTGTTGCTGGTGATTAGGGTTGTGTGGGGCTTCGGATCTGGAGCAGCTTTGTATGCTTCAGGGTCTGAAGCAGCACATCTGGGTCGAAGCGCTGGCCTCATTAGGCTTCCTGAAGGGGTTCAGAGCCGCCTCAGAGCCACCTCTGAGATCTGGCCATAAGGTATAATGGGGAAACAATAAAATACCTATAACTTTGGGGGGGTTTGTAAGATTTGAATGACCTTTTAAGGAGTGGTAGATTCTGCAGAGAGGATGAATCCTGCCAAGTTTCAAGATCAGTACAGGGGGTTGGGGGAAAAGCACCCCAAAAATTGAAAGCAAAACTCATGTCACTTCTAGGCATTGCAACATAGTGAGGTGAAAACTACAGGAATGGTAGCCTATGCTGAGACCACAAAGCTTTCCAAGTTTCAAGAAGATTGGTGCAGGGGTTTTGGGGCAACTGTACCCCAAATTCTTGAAAGCAAAACTCCTGTCACGTCTATCTGTTACTACACAGGGGAGTCAAAATTGCATGGGTAGTAGCTCTTACTGACGCCACAAAGCTTGTCAAGTTTCAAGAAGTTCAGTGCAGGGCCTTGGGGGGAACTGCCCCTCAAGCTGAGGACAAACAAAACTTGTGCCATGGGTGCTTTTTTGCACTGACTCTGTCTGTCTTGGGGCAAGGAGGGGAGACACTGCTGCAGGTCTGGCTGCTAAACTGCTGTGTTACCAGTTACTAATCAATCAGTCATGATTCACTCAAAGGCCAGGGACTCAGGGACCAGCTTAGTACACAGGACCTAGCTACTACATGACTTAATGAGCATCATTAGCACCTACAAAACCAGGCTAAGGAGAAGAAAGAATCAATACAGACAATCAACTGCCCCAAGAGGGACACAGTCTTGGCATGAGTTTTGCCTGTCAGCAGCTAGGGGTTCAGGACCCCAGAGGCCCCCTGCACCAATCTCCTCATCAGCTGGCAAGTATCGTGGCCTCAGCAGGGGCCACCACCCCTGCATCTGTCACCCCGCTGCACCTTAACACACACAATGTCACCCATAGCACACGTTTTGCTTGTCCGCAGCTTGAGGTGCAGTTCCCTTTAAACCTCAGCACCGATCTCCTTTAAACTTGGTAGGCATTGTGGCCCCAGTAAGAGTTACCACCTCTGCAGTTTTGACCCCCCCTGTGGTGTAACTCACACCCGTGACATGAGTTTGGCTTATAAGAATTTGAGGTACAGGTACCCCCAAGTCCCTGCACCAATCTTCTTGAAACTTGGTGAATTACACGCCCTCAGCAGAGACTCTTTGTCAGGCTGAGGAAACACTTAGAGTTGGTGTGTATGCTGTTTCTGGATGGAACAAGTAGTAAAGAAGCCAGAGGCTGGCATGCAATGCAGGCAAGAAATCCAATTAGTGAAAACAGAAATGGAGGCATCAGGGGGTGAGGGACAGACTGGGGGTAGGGGGTGAGGAAGGAGATGTATCAGTTCAGGAAGAAGTGGAGATTTACCTGGGAATCAGATGACCAGCAGGTTGTAGTGTGTCAGAATGCCGATTTCTATATTGAGTCCATGAGTTTCTGTACCTAGGAGGTTAATGAAGTAAAGTTCATAGACTCGTCTGTGAAAAATGGTCTGCAAATTCCCTTTGAGGATCAGGCCTGAGAGACTGGAGACAGGAGGTGTTCTGTTCTTGTCTTCTATAGATTTCTGGTTTGCGTTCATTCTCATGCACAGTTGTTGCTTGGTGTTTCCTAAATGTTTTCCATCAGGGAATTTGGTGTGCTGGTGGAGATACGTATTGTATTGTGAAGATATATTAATACTGGAGATATTGTTGACGGGTTTTGCATATCTTGTCATGGCATGGCCTAGATCCATTCGGTGTGTTTTGGGCTGTAGGAAATTGGCTTCTGGTGATGAGGTTAGCGAGGTCCAGCACTTGTTTGAATTTATAAACCACTTTTGGGATGAGGAGGGATGAGGAAGGACCCTTTGTTACTCTCAAGTCTCTCCTTTTGTATTCTCCTTTCCTCCTGATGACTCTTCATCCGTGGCTATCACTGTTTCATTGTCATACATCATGTAGCTTATCACATACATACATACTAATTTTGGTCTGTTCCCCCAAAACTGGGAATCACCACCTACCCCTGCTCTGGGGCCTTGTTAGCTGGTAGGTACCACTTTATCTTATGTTATGGAACAGTATGGTTCTTACATGCTATATGTTGCTCGTACAGTATATGTTGCTTACATGCTTCCAGTTCCCAGACTGTTTTCCAGACTATGTGTCCTTGTTGGCTTGTTGTGTTAGCCTGCCTGCTTTCAAGGCTGTGTGAAACTGTGTGACTTTGTGATCCAGACTCTTAGAAATCAGTTAACCCCTGGTGTCCAACCTGAACCATTCTAAGCCAATTCCCCAAAAAACAAACCTTTAAATACCATTCTCAAGGCAACGGTGCCTGCGAAGAGATAAGAGCCTACAGCTTCCAAGGTTTCTGGCACCCTACTTTGAAAAGATTAACTAAAAAACCCAGATGGAAAAGAGGGAAATATTCTATAGCACATAAGTAATATTTAATTTACTTATCTTGATTTCTCAAGTTATGGTTCCTGATCTCCTCTGGTTTTCATTCTTAGATGATACCTTCCTGACAGTAAAATGTTTAAAAGCACCTCAAAACTGAAGTGCTTTTCCTCAAAATAATGATATGCACTCTGCAATGGTTTGCCATATCCAGATCACTTCTAAGAACAATATAAATAGTGAAGTGTCCAAAAACAAGTAAGAATAAATATGGAGACAGTAAGGACATGCTCTGTAAGAAGAATACAAAAAACAAACAAAAAAGGGTCCAAAGTAGCAATAATATGGCTAATGGCACTATGCAATACTATGTGCAGCAATGGCAAGAACCAAATACCATAAAAAGCATGATAGGAAATTTACCAATAAAAATAAATAAATCCAAGTAATTGAGTTTGGTAGTTAATCAGGCCAGAAGTGAAGAGAATTAAAAAAAAAAAAAAGAAAGAAATAAGCCCCATTTTGAATAGCTAATTGGGATTTTTGGATTTATGCCTTTCCTCTTTTTCCCAGAGAAAGGAGTTTCCTATGGCTAAGTTGAATAATTTCTTTAAGATAGAGATTGAGGCCATAAGACATCCTAAGAGTTTCGGAGCTGAAAGATTAGGTAAGGAAGTTTATTCCTCATCACCAGAAGACTGCATCCTAACTAGAAAATCCTTGAATAAATGGATACTTCTTTTGGCAAATGACATCTATCTCTCCTTGTCTCCTTTTCCTGCCACTCTAATCCCTTCCCCCTTCCCTCCCACTCTGCCACTACCCCCGAAGAATTATTAAGATTGAGCGACTCAAAGTCAGGAACGTTCCAATATTATTGGGAGGAATTACTGGAAGTTGACCATCATATGTGAATACAAATCAGGTCATGATAGGGCCCAAGGTTACTTAAAGGCCTGATCCAACACTATTAACTTTGATGAGCAGTGCTAGATCAATTCAGGGTTAAATCAACTGCTTTATACGTTATATGTTGCTTAGCATCAAAAAAAGTTCCTTAAAATGTGTATTTTTCACTTAAAACACTGTCACTCTCTCCTTGTTACATCATTTTGAATTAACAATGGACCATTCTCATATTACCTTGTAAAGTGTATTTTGCTCTGCCCTTGAACTCAAATATACAGAAAGCACAATGCTATTCATTTGAAACGGTGTTAGATAATGTACTTTATGGCCAGCACACTGATTTCTTAGGTTGTCCCATCATTAAGTTTACCTATTGTGTGAATACTAGTTAGGCAGGGACTATGTGGATGCTCACCTAACAAAAGGCTTGCTCTGAAAAATATACTGAACACAAGAAACCACTGGATCAGATGGTGAACACCCATGGATCTCTAGCTAACCATTCTCAAAAGCCCTGCTTCCATGCTCTTTCACATCCCACAAATACCTCATATATAACACACCACTGCCATCTGTTCCCCCACTATGGCTGCCTGGTCTTCTCATTTCCTGGCACCATGTTCAAATCTGAAGCCAAAAATAGGCATGTACAACTGCTCAATTTGTAGCTTTACTGAGGTGCTTGTTGGTGCATGGTTCCCTCAAATGCAAATAGGTGTTCTATAGTCTGAAATTTTCCTCCATATTTACACATGGTGTTTGCATCATTAGAGTATCCCCACAGCTGCATGTTGACTTTAGTCTTATTGACTTCTGTTCAAAGGTGGTTTAAGCTTCTCCATGCTGGTGGAATGGTGATTGCAGTATTCGAAACAGATGCATGGAATAACATTTTTATTTAACTTTTAATTTTTAAACTTTGAATTTACATTAGACTCTTCATTTAACTTGTAGCGTAAACTATACACATAAATGGGTGGCTACCATTGTCAATATGTTGTCTTAGTCAAAATATATCTTTGTTCTATTTTATTGCCTTCCCTGTCCCCCCAGTACAATTTTGTTTCCCATTCCAAAGTTCTTATCATTGTTACAGCGGTAGCTCCCACATGCTCTCCTTCTCCCATAGAAGATTGAGAACTACACATGCTGGGCCTAAATATATGTTATCTGGATTGGTATAGAGAATTTGCTTCTCATAAAAATCAGTTTGGGGCAGTGGATGCTGCAGTCACATGCTCTGCCCTGCTTTTTTCTGATGTAGATTTTTTAAATACTGGGATTTCCTGGTATCTAATTTTGCTCCCACACTGCAAATACACAGGGTGGTGAAGAGATTAATGAGTGTCACATACATTTCATGGCTCCGAGGTGCCACAAACTGCATGTTCCCACTCCTGGGGACACAGCCCATCCTCATTTCCTGATTTTTGCCTTAGCACCATAGTTTTCTTGGTGATAATTCTTGTGTTTTCAACATTTTATTCCCTCATTCAAGTTGATTAACATCAATTTATCAGTTATATAGTATATCTACTCCAGGCTGACATAAATAAAATGTTATTCCACCAATAATAATAGTTTACATACATATGCTTTTCCATTCTAATCAGTGTGCCTTTACAATGCTAAACTATTCATTTAACTTTCTGAACTGGGCTAGAATGAGAGGTTATTTGAAATGTAAAACACATAAAGAAGCACCAGACAAGAAGAATACCCACGGTTCAATATTTTTACAAAACAACTTGAATGATAACTCAATATGCTTGAATAATCACATTTAATACACTTCTGTCCTTTCTTTGATTGGGCAAACATTTCTTTCCTGTTTCCAAAAAAAAGAAAAGGTGTCTCTGAAAATAGCTTTTGTTTCTTATTCACAAGAAAACAAGGGGAAAGATTTTAAGCTTGTACGCTAAAATCTGGAGAAGCTCAATTGAAGTTGATTTACAACAACAGAAGATCTGGTCCACTCTTCAGGATGTTATATATATATATATATATATATATATATATTCTCCTAATATTTTGCTATTCTGCCTTAAAGCATCAAACATCCATCTCTAATTTCAATAATGCTTTCATAAAAGAAGACTATTTTCAGGGGCAGTATTTTTGTTTTTATTTTAGTCCCCCAGCCAATCTTCTGACAGACAAATCTTGAATCCAGACACATGCCCAATGGCTAGCGCAGCACAGACCTCGGTTTATTAGTTCAGCCTGAGGAAATTCCTGCAAAAAATAAACACATCAGTATTTCATGGTCAAATTAAACAGCAAGAGGCTTAAATACACACACACACACACACACACACATATACATATATATTTATACACACACGCACGCACATATATAGGTATGTGTGTATACACACACACACGTACACACACACACATATGTATATGTATACGTATGTGTATTTAAG
>NW_017728907.1:8115397-8137106 GCF_001723895.1 Crocodylus porosus
TACACACACACACATATGTATATGTATACGTATGTGTATTTAAGCCTCATGCTGTTTAATTTGACCATGAAAAAAATATATATATATTAAAAGGTTTAACAAAATGCTGTTAACAAAACTTGTTCTAGACTGTATTTAAAGACTGGTGGCATCACAGCTGTTTGCTAACTGATTCTTCCATCAAACAGAAGAGGAGTTTGCAGACCTAGTCACAGTTAAAATGCATAGAATTCTGAAAGTATTAACTCCCTGCTGAGCCAAAATAGCATATATTTCTCTGCTGCAATTTTTACTTGGAAGCCTGAATAAAAAATAACTGAATGGTCAACATCCTGTAGTATTTAAGAAATAAAGTGTGACTAATAGTTTTTTAGGGTATTTAACACTGAGAGGTTTTTAAAATTCTCACTGACTCCAAAGGACCTCTAGGACATATATTCTTCATAATATGGAAATGAGGAGACCTGGATTTCATTCCAACCGACTTTCTGTATGACCTTGCACAGGTTTCCTTGTCTCTTTGTGCCTCTCTTTCTCCTCCCACCTTTCATATTGTCAATAGCACAGACTTTCTATTGCCAAGCATTTGTACATTGCCTGTCACAATGGTGCCACAATCTTGTTTAGAAAGACTAGACCTTATTTTAATACAAAATGATAAGGCCTCTCCCTCAGGAACATTTACAGGCTCAAAAGAAATATGAAACCTTTGAGACAGATACAAGGTCACCTCATAAATTTGTTTGGTCTTCCAACTGGGTTAGAGTATCTGTGCTTTAGAAGATTGTTTTGAATGGGCAAGGAGAGAGATATAATTTGAGATTATTATTTATCATACGCTTTATTTGGTGTGCATTTGTTCCCAAGAAATCTGAAATGAATTATTATATGAGTTTCCTTTATTATTTCCATTTGCTATCAGATTAATTTTCCAAGCTCTTCAGAAAGCTACTAGATATACTGAAATATAAAGGATTTTAAAAAGGTCACAGGAGAGGGAATCTTGTTCCTGTTTAAGACATTGGCCAAATTCCAATTGGCTTTACAAAAAGAGGTTTTTTGACCACAACTTTTGAGCTGTAATACTAGCTCTGAACACTTGTTCATGCAAATCATTGGCCGCATGATCAACTCTTACCAATTTTCATATTTTTCTGTGCATCTATATATGCACTTTACTGTGCAGTAGACTAATCTATTCCACAGTACAACATCACTGTCTACACATGCATGGCAATTAGGGCACAGTAGACTAATTTACTGAGCTGTTGGATCGTCCTGCCAAAAACAAGTACCATCTATCAGTGCATTAAATTATTGTGCTTAAATGCACATGTAGATGGTGACAAGGCTGGCTGGGGCATGAGGGTGCTTCAGTGTGGGGCTAGCCAGCAGGCAGCCCTTGCAGTAAAGCACCCCCATGCCTCAGCCAGCCCCTCCACAGCACATGGAGCACCAGGGGTGCTCTGACAGGACTCCACGTGCTGTGGAGCGGCTGGCTGGGGCACAAGGGTGCTTGAGTGCAGGGGCTGCCTAACAGCTAATGCTGAATTGAAGTATTCTAGTGCCCCAGCCACCCCCTTTGCACCTCATAGAGCTCAGTGGGAGAAGCCCAGGCTGCTGCTGTTGGGTTCCATGTGCTGGACACAGATAAAATAAGGATTGATAAGCTCCAGAATTTATTCAGGTACATTAATTGCATGTGGAGATGTGCCCATTGTTACCTTCATTCATTTGTTTATGTAGTCAAAATTACAAGCTGCCACAGTGGATACGTCTACATGAGATGCTGACTGTGCAGTCATTAATGCGGTCATGTATTACTTGTAGGGTATATATACATGTGGCTGTGTGATGCTTTTGTTACTGTGCCATCACTTAGTACTTCCTTTTGGAAGTATTAAAAAGTGGCGTAGTAACAGCCTGTACTGTGCTATGCCTGCCATGCACAGTTATATTTAGCCACTACGTTGCCATAGCAATGTGCTATAATGAGGGAACACATTGCTATGGTGATGTAGCAGCAGCACCATATTTTTGCCAATGGATGCAGTGGCACCGTAACATGTTCCTCCAGCACTGTAATGTCTTGTGTACATGTGCCAGTATAGTACTTGTATAAACAAATACTAAATTACTGCACAGTAACTGGAGTTACTGCACAGTAGTGCCACCCAACGGGTCATAGGTGATGCTGACTGCACAGTAGCTCATTACTACTGCACAGTAGCATCGTGTCATGCTTCCTGCTACCTGATTCCACTGCAAAGTAGTAACCAGCTACTGCTCAGCCAGCATCTCATGTAGATGTATCCCCAAATATTGTTACTACTTCTTATACTGCTACTAAGAGGCAGAGGCACACAGATTTTGTGTGCTTGTCTAGGCTTTTACTAGATGACATATCACCATAGTAGGCATGAAACATGCTATCTATGTGGGATTGATCTGTTGTTTAGCAAGGAAATTGTAAGAGGCAGTACATTATTCCTAAGCCAATTCATCAGCAGGAAAAAAAACAATTATTTCAGTATTGAGTCAACTCTTACCTTCTGCCTAAAAAAACATCACCCAAACTAACATCTCTCTACTAGACTGTTTTTAGTGCTTTTACAAATGTATTGCTATGTCAAAGATGACAATATCTGGAACAATAAAAATATGTAGTTTCTTAAAATACCCAAAGAAACTTAAATACAGCCATCTGAGGCACTTCTTAAGGCCCGCGCAAAGAACTGAGCTTTGTAGTATAGCCTGAACCTCAACATATTAGGGTTCCTTGGGACTATCCTGTGAAACATATCGTTGGACTATGCTAGCACTGCTCCCTTTTATAGGTAGAATTTATTTGACCTGTTTTTATTGAAAACATAAACAAAATATCAGAATAACCAAAACTGAAATATCACTGAAAAATATTTTGGGTTTGCTTCCATTCTGGGAGTAAATAAACCTAGAAAAGTATGTCTAGAGAAGCACGCACATGCAGTATATATAGTTTCAAAGTTGGCAGGGTTGGAAGGGACCTAAGCAGATCATCTAGTTTGACCCCCTGCCATGGGCAGGAAAAGATGCTGGGGTCAAATGGTCCCAGCTACATGACTGTCTAGCCTCCTTTTGAAGACCCCCAGGGTAGGGGCAAGCACCTCTTCCCTTGGAAGTTGGTTCCAGATCCTAGCCACCCTGACAGTGAAGTAGTGCCTCCTAATATCTAGCCTGAATCTACTCTCAGTCAACTTAAGGCCATTGTTCCTTGTTACCCCTAGTAGTGCTCAGGGGAACAGGGACTCTCCCATTGCCTGCTGGTCCCCCTTGGCCTCCAGACCCCCTCTCAGCCTTCTTTTATGGAGGCTGAACAGGTTCAAGTCCCGTAGCCTCACCTTATAGGGCCTGTCCTATTGACCCCTAATCATTCGAGTGGCCCTCCTCTGGACCATCTCAATGCTGTCCACATCCCTCCTGAAGTGCAGTGCCCAGAACTGGATGCAGGACTCCAACTGCAGCCTAACCAATGTCACATAGAGGGGGAGGATCACCGCCTTGGACCTGCTTATGATGCATCTATGAATGCATGACAAAGTGCCTTCCTGACTGCATCCCTTCATTGGTGGCCCATGTTCATTTTGGTATCAATAATGATTCCAAGATCCTTCTCTGCCTCTGTGCTGACAAGAAGGGAGTTCCCCAGCCTGTAGGTATGCTGCTGGTTCTTCCTTCTCAGGTGCAACACCTTGCACTTCTCCATATTGAAACCCATCCTACTCTCATCTGCCCACCTCTGTAACCTGTCAAGATCTAGTTGTATCCTGTCCCTCTCTATGAGCAAGCTCACTTCTTCTCACATTTTAGTGTCATCTGAAAACTTGAACAAGGTGCTTTTCACCCCCTCATCAAAAATTGCTGATGAAGATATTGAACAGCACAGGCCCGAGGACCAAGCCCTGGGGAACCCCACTGCCCACATCTCTCTAGGTCAAAAATGACCCATCCACTACCACCCTTCAGCCAATTTGCAACCCATCTGACTGCGCAGGTGTCAACACCTCAGATGCCTAATTCCTTAATGAGGATGGGGTGAGAGAGTGTTGAAGGCCTTCCTAAAGTCCAGGAAGACTACATCCACCACGACACCTGCATCCAAGGCTTTTATGACCTGGTCATAGAAGGCCACTAGGTGGGTCTGACAGGACCTGACTCTAATGAACCCGTGTTGCTTTCCCCTAAGCATAAACTACCCTGCTGGCCCCTTGCAGATGTGCTCCTGGATAATTTTCTCAAAAAGCTTCCCCAGGACTGAGGTAAGACTAACGGGCCTATAGTTTCCTGGGTCCTCTTTCCACCCTTTTTAAAAAATGGGGATCACATTGGCCCTTTTCCAGTTGTCAGGCACCTCGCCAGAGCACCACGAGTGCTTGTAAAGCTGTGCCAGGGGTCCTGCAATGACTCCTAAGCACTCTGGGGTGGAGATCATCAGAACCCGCTAATTTGAACACATCTAGTCTCTCCAGAAGTTCCCTGACTAGGTCCTCACTGACCCTGGGCCTAGGTGCGCCTCCCCTGGGGCATGAGGGGGGTCCCTTTCGGGGTGGGGGGCTGATCTGGTCCCTGCTCAAGAAAATGGAGGCAAAGAAATTGTTAAATAGGTTAGCTTTGTCATCTGGTGTGACAACCAGATTTCCTAGCATGTCTTGCAGGGGCCCCACGTTACCCAGTACCTTCTTTTTGCCCCCTATGTAATTAAAAAAGGACTTCTTGTTGTCCTTGATCCAGGTAGCTAGTCACAGTTCCAGCTCCACCTTGGCCTTCCTGACCACTCCCCTGCAGCACCGAGCAACCACAGTATAGTCCTCCTTGGTGATGGCCCCTCCCTTCCATTGGGTGTACACCTCCCCTTTAGCTAGGTGACATTTCCAGATGCTTTTGGTGAGTCATGGAGGCTTTTGCACCCTCCTGCCCGCTTTGATCCATGTTGGGATTACCTCCCTTTGGGCTTGGAGGATCATCTCCTTAAGGAGCGACCACTCTTCTTGGACACCCAACTCCCCTCCCCCCTGGGACCTCAGTGCCTCCCTGGCTATTCTCCTTAACTCATTGAAGTCCGCCCTCCTGAAGTCTAGGGCTTCTGCATTGCTTCAGGTCTTTGCCACTTTGTGCTGGATAGTGAATTCCAGGAGGCAATGATTGCTCTCACCCAGGTGGTCGAGCACCCACAGTCCCCTCACTAGGTCATCACCCGTGGCCAGCACCAGGTGTAATAGGGTGTCTTTCCTGGTGGGGCTGTGCACCTCCTGGGTTAGATGGAGGTCCTGCATTTTGGCTAGGAACCTACATGAGTGGTCAGACCTGGCTGACTGGTCTTCCCAGCAAATGTCTGGAAAGTTCAGGTCACCATGATGACCATGTCCTTTGACCTAACTACCTCCATGAGCTGACTTAAGAATTCCAGGTCTAGCTTTTTCCCTTGGTTAGGTGTCTCTTCCTCACAAACAACATGTGCCACACATGAAGGCACTCACCACACTGCTAATTTGCAGCACAGTGGGTTTTTTCGACGCTGGGGGATCCTGGTGTCAAAAAAACAATGCCTGAAAAAAGTAGGGTGGCGTATGTGACAGCAGTGTACATGGCTCAAAACTGGAACATGACCAGCCAAGCCATACTTTAGCTTCCTTCCAGGCTCTACAAGCTGCTGGGACCCCAGGTGGCTCCCAGGACTCCAGGTAAGGCTGCTGGGGTCAGTCCAGGTGCTGGCCCCAGGCTCCCCTACCCTACCTGGGACAACTTGCCATGCACCAGACCACACATGCATGGACAGTCTCTGGGAACAAGTAGCAATGGATGCACCCAAAAGTTTAATCCAGAGGTGTAGCACATTTATAGAGTATTTGGGGGTGCATGCTGACCACTGTATACTGAGGTAAGAAAAGTGTGTGAGGGCTACTGCTGCAGCTGCTATAACAGTATCAGCTCTGCTCTGGCTGCAGCAGCCCCATGGCTACACTCCATGTTTGCTCCCTCCTTGCCCTCTCCCCTGCCAATCCATACATATTGGGTTCAGGGTGCCCTACTTTGGCAAAGGCTCCTGGGGTGGGGGAGGAGCACTATGCTACTCATACTACTTGTGCCCTGCCCCAAGATACATTGATATAGTTCTGTATTGCCAAGCTGCTATGTAGCAAAGATGCCTGAGGAAGCAATAATTGTGCCCCCTTGTAGTTGTCATGGTTGGCCCTATTGACATCTATTGGCAGTATGATCACCAAGCCTGACATAGTACAATTGCTCTTTGAGGTACCAAAAATATAGTCTTTGAGAATGGAAGAGAACCAAGAGAAAAACATTACAAAGCACAGGAAGAATCATATTTTGTGGCAGTAGTAGGAAACAGTTTCAAAAGAAGCATAACAAAGTTGTTGTAGTAGATGCATTAAGGTCTGACTATAAGAAGAGGGAGAACATCTTTATGTAGCTTTGTAGATAACTGTTGGTCATGATCAGTACTCTTTACCAGGGTTGGCACCAGCCTCTTTCTGGTGGGAAGGCTGAAGTGGGCTAGAAAGAAAATTGTTCGGGGCTGTGCTATATAAAGGTGGGATATGGGCCCCGTGAACTGGGCTGGGCTAGACTGTGCCTCTGTGGGCTGTGGATGGGAGCAGGGCAAGTTCATCTGTGTGGGGTAGGAGACAGTGGCCTGCAGAGGGAGCAGGGGGCTTGGATGGGGCACTGCTGGGAGGGGTGGCTATAGGGGCAGCTAAGGTGAATTTGGGGGTGACTATAGCCCCCAAGCCCCTTCCCTTTATGAACTGGTCATCTTACATACACTCTGATCTTTCTACAGAGACCCTCTATCAGGACACACAACTTCCTTAATCTTATCTAGGGATAAAAATTATTCCCCCTGTGTGAGGGGGTAGTATGAATTACAATGTGTTTCATTTGGGAATGGTACATTACTATGATTTTATAAAGTATGCAAACCAAACATTTTTCATGAAGCACACACAGACATGGTTTCAGTCTAACTGCTGCTGTGTAAATTTCTAAATCTAATTTACTTCACAATTATCTATATATTTATCAAGATTGCAGCTGCAATACACTACACTATAAATAGTCCAAAAACAACAATATTTCTCTATTTTAGATATATACAAATGAATTGTTTTGTATAAAATATTCATGGAAGCAAAGCAAAATAAATAAAAAATTAAGATTGGACAACCTCCTACTGTTTCCATTTCCATTATATTTATAAGCTATGAAAAATGTTTGGTCATTACAAGTGTTGGTCTATTCTGTGTTCTTCTAGATATGAAAAAATAACCATCTGATAATCTGAGCTGCCTACATTTATTTTCATTAAAATCTAAATTCCATAATAATACTCTAAGAGATAGAGCAACTGCTTCTGAGAAACATAAGAATTGACATCATCATCCATTGAGTCCAGTCCCATTAAATCTCAAGCAACAATATAACAAGCATTAAATTTTAAAAGATGAACAAAACATGGCATCTGGGCTCCATCTCAAACCACAAAACATTCCTGGTAGCACCAAAAAAATTCCCAAATTAAAAAAAATTATGATGTGTTTACAAAAGAGACCATGAGACACGCCACAGACACTAACAATGCCTTAGACCAGAGAGATTCAGAAATATTCAGAGATTCGGACCTAAAACAGCTTTAATTTTTTTTTTGCATAGATCTAGGTACCAGTTGGTTCATGAATGTTGCAATGCTAGGGTGCATAAAGTGTCCCACAGCAGTGCATGGGGCTCCCCAGCACAGTTGGCAGCAGACCTGGAATTGGACCAGAAGCACTTCCAGTCCACTTCTGAGTCTACCAGGGAGTGTGCCAGGCCCACCCCCCCACGCCTCCCAGTTTGGTTATGGCCCACTCCCATGCTCCCCAGTTCAGTAACAGGTGCCTCCTAGGTCTGGGGAGAGACCTCTGGGGTCCCCCCATGGCCAATTGCCAAGCCAGAAAGATGCGAGGGGAGGCAGCGGCTCTGCACACTCCCCAGCGGACCTGGAAGTGGATCGAAAAAATTTACAGTCCACTTCTGGGTTCACCACTGAGCATATGGAAGGCCCTGCCACACTCCTGTAGGACGCTCCATCTGCCCCAGCATCACAGCATTCACAAGGAATGCTGGTACCTCAAGGTACATAGAAAAAACTTTTAAAGCTGTGTTTATGTCTGAATCACTGATTCTCCAAATCAGCATCGAATGTTCAGATTCAGATGAACTGAATCAGGGACAATGATCCAAATCAATTAATCGAATCACCGTTCCTGATTCAGCCCCAATCCAAATCCAAATCAAATAGGGCCCACTTCACACAACCGTTATAATCATACCAGTAAAAGATCACCAAAGAAAACTCAGAGGAACATAAATTGGCATTTTTTTCTTTAAAATCTTGAATTTTTTAATGCAGTACCATATGCCAAAGAACAACTGGTGTTCTACCCAGTAGAAACTATCACTAGAGTAAAAAAGAACAGGTCATATTCAAGGCTGATTTATAACTCATACAACATCACTGACTTCAAGTCCAATACTGCTGTATGACATATATGGTGTTTCTATTTCCTGACCCTTTTTATAAGATACATTTCTGAGTTTAGAGAAAGTTAAGCCTTATGCCAGCTCTAAACAAAACTAATCTGTTGGAGTTTTCTCACAGATTTTAATGGAGCTGGATGGATTGGTAACAGTGTTAAATTATCCAACATATGGAATACAACCTGTACTAAGCTATCTATAATAAACTGTAGAAAACTTGTCAATTGGAAAATTTGAAGGCAGGAAAAATTAAAGTATAAATTATTTTCTGACTCAGTAGCACATCTTAACTATATCTAAACACTGACACTATAAGCTTTAGTACGTCTATTTGAATGATTTAAGTGGCTAGGACACTAAACTGGGAAACAGGAGTCTTTGATCCTGGGACTGCTTATTGACCAGATGCAAGACACTGGGCAAGACACTTTGACCCTCTATGTTTATGTTTTTTCTTATATGTAAAATGTGCTTGTTATCTATGGCTTCTTTGAAAAGCATGTTGAAATCTATGAATGAAAAACTCTTATCAAGAGTTAAATATTATTACACTTAGGATCAAATTATGTTTTAAACATTAATAAAAATGGGCTTCTAATATTAGACAAAAATGATAAAGCAGTAGCTACATACATTTATTACTTTCTGCTTAGCTGATAGACATTTTCCTCTCTATCAAGGTACACAGATTAATGAAGTCATCAACCTTTCTTGGATTTATTAACAGCAAAAACATTAACATACAAAATCTATTGTCATCACTGAAAACATTTTAAGAAGGATTTATACACAGGAAGAATTAAATACAAAAATCTTTATTTTACTGAATAGGAGAAAGGTCAGGACCTCTTATACCCATTAGGAGAAAAGATGTAGATTTTGTTTAGTGACCTATTACCATGTTTCCAGCATGGCATTTCCAGTGTTGAGAGGCATATTTAACCTGCCAGGCAGATAACCCAATTATTCTTTGTGATAGTTTAGAGCCAGCTACATCATTGTCTACAGGTTATTAGGAAATACTCAGTTAGCCATTTTTTCTAGAAAAAGTAAATTCATGTCAGTTCTTATAAAATCATAGAAAATTAGGAAGGGACCTCAGGGAGTCATCTAGTTCAACCACCTGCTCAAAGCAGGACCATCACCAAATAGATCATTCCAGCCAGGACTTTATCAAACTGGGCCTCAAAAACCTCCAAGAATGGAGATTCCACCACCG
Source organism: Crocodylus porosus (assembly GCF_001723895.1). NCBI lineage: Eukaryota > Metazoa > Chordata > Crocodylia > Crocodylidae > Crocodylus > Crocodylus porosus. Next base: position 8,125,191 of record NW_017728907.1, read on the forward strand.
CTCTAGGTAATCCATTCCAGTGCTTCACCACCTTCCTAATGAGAAAGGTTTTCCTAATATACAACCTGAACCTCCCTTGCTGCAACTTGAGACCATTGTTCCTTGTTCTCTCATCTTTCATCACAGAGAACAGTTTAGCTCCATCTTCTTTGGAACCATCCTTCAGGTAGTTAAAAGCTGAAATTTAATCCCCCCTCAGTCTTCTCTTCTGCTAACTAAACAAGCCCAGTTCCCTCAGCCTTTCATAATAAGTCATGTACCCCTTCCCCCAAATCATTTTCATTGCTCTCTGCTGGACTATCTCCAACTCATACACATCCTTTCTGTAGTGGGAGGCCCAGAACTGGACACAGTACTCCAGATGTGGCCTTACCAATGCAGAATAGAGGGGAATAATTACTTTCCTCAATCTGCTGGTAATGCTCCTACTATTGCAGCCTGGTATGCTGTTAGCCTTCTTGGCAACAATGACGCCCTGCTGACTCATATCCATCATATTATCCTGTGTAACCCCCATATCCTTTTCCACAGAGATGCTCCTTAGCCAGCTGGTGCCCAATCCTGTAGTGGTACATGGGATTCTTCAATCCTAAGTGCAGAACTTAGCACATGTCCTTGATGAACCTCATGAGATTTCTTTTGGTCCAATCCTCCACTTTGTCTAGGTCACTCTGAATCCTATCCCTACTCTCTGACATATCACGTACAAATCCCCCTCTCCTCCCTCCATCCTGCCCCCGCCCCAACTTGGTGTCATCTGTGAACTTGTTTCATGTGTAATCCATCCCATTCTCCAGATCATTAATTAAAATATGGAACAAAACAGGCCCCAGGACAGACCCCTGGGGCACTCCACTTGATACTAGCTGCCAATTAGACACTGAGCTATTAATTACTACTAGTTGAGCCTGAGAATCCTGCCAAATTTCTATCTGCCTTACAATCTATTCAGTGGCAACACGTAGGGGTGCATGGGGGTGCACGTACACCCCCTGAGAGTGTTGGTGCACCCCCTGATAGCCAGCATTCCCAAGCACGGGGGCAGGCGAGAGCACTGGTGCCCCCCTCCAAGAACACTTGCTGAGGAGTAGGGGCACTATTGATCCAAGTGATCACTGACCAAGTGATCCCCATGGTCCCCCCATGACCAATCATGCCCACATGGAAGTGCCAGAGATGCATCACTGTCACTTCCAGGTCAGCATAATCAGCTGCGGGGGACTGAGGTGAGGCTGCCTGGTCTGGAGTTCCCTGGATCCTCCATCTTCTGTTTCTTAAAGATGGGCACTATATTTGCCCTTTTTTAATCATCTGGGACCTTTCCCAGTTGCCACAAATTTTCAAAAACAATAACCAGTGGCTCTGCAATCATGTTAGCCAACTCCCTAACCACCTTGGAAGTATTAAGTATTAAAAAATGTTGTCAACCCCCACCCCCCTTCCCTGGCTACCTTGCAGTGCAGAGAACACCTAGACGTGCAGTGTGTTGCGCTGTAGACATGTCTGTTAGGGGTGTGGGATGTGGGCCCTATTTGACTCGGATTCAGTCCAAATCAGGGACAGTGATTCAATTAATTGATTTGGATCACTGTCCCTAGTTTGATCCATCCAAATCCAAATCTGAACATTTGATGCTGATTCAGAGAATCAGCAATTAGAACATAGACACAGCTTTAAAAGTTTTTTCTACATACCTTGAGGTAGCAGGCATGGCTCCTGATTTCTGTGATGCTGGGGTGCATGGAGCATCCCACAGGACTGGGGGGCGGCCCTCCACATGCTCAGTGGTGAACCCAGAGGTACTTCCAGTCCACTTCTGGGTCTGCCAGGGAGCATGTGGGGGGGGCCATGTCCCCACTGGCTTGGCCATCAGCCACAGGGGGACCATAGGTACTGCCCGCAGCCCCAGGAGACACTAGTCACCAAACCAGAGAGGTGCAGGGCAAGGGGGCTTCTGGTCCACTTCCAGATCTGCTGCAAAGCACACTAGGGAGCCCCCCGCACTCCTGCTGGACACTCCATGAACCCCAACATTGCAGCATTCACAAGCCACCTGCTACATAGAGGTATGTAGAAAAAACTTTTAAAGCCATCTCTATGTTTGAATCTCTGAATCAAAAACAAATAGACAAACAGCTGAAATTACCTTAAAACAGGGAAGTGTTCTTTACGACACCACTCAACATGTTACATCATAGTATAATCCCTGGTGCTTTTGAACAGTGGTATACCTTTAAAAAGTGGTCAGTGCAGAGCACTGGACAAATAAGACCCTGTTTAATACTCTAGTAATTCAGATTCTGTGCGCAAAAAAGAGTAACATCTCATTTGAATTCCTCAAAATAGTTTATTGAATAGTTGCTTCACTGGAGCTGCAAGATGCAATGTGGCCTGACATATCTGTGACAGAAGGCTTCAGTATGGAAGGAAGCAAATGACAACTCATATGCTCACTCTGACCAAGATGTTTGGAGGCTTAGCAAAAGATACTATATATGATTTTCTCTTCTGCTCCCAACACTTCCGAAAGGGACTGAAAAACTTTTTTTCTATTTTAGAGCCACAAAATCAGAGAAAAGTGGGGCTGGAAGGGACCTCTAGAGGTCATCTTGTCTAAGCCCCTGCTCAAGGCACGATCATCCCTCTACAAACAAGTCCTTGTCTAACCTACTCCTAAACTCACACTATAAGTCTCACACTATAAGGCATGTTTCCCAAAGACACCAAAATAGCCTAACATACCTCAGGTAAATAAGGAGGAAATGTTCTGCTGTTGCAAGGGTTTTTAAAAAGTGCTTGAGAGATCCAGGGAAAAGGACCATGTTTCTTTGCTACAGAAGAAAGAAAAATAAACCACACTCCGTTCCAGCCTGACTATGGGATAAAATTCTTTCCCACTCCCAAATTAAACTTTAGCTTGGCTGCAGCCAATTCCCAACGCTTCTGGGAAAGGCAAATTTACCATCACCTGCAGCAACAGGAGGGGAAAACTATTAATTCTATCCCCAATGTGGCAAACAAGGCCCAGGAGCATGGGGGAAAAAACAAACAACCTCCATTCTTCTCTGTAACATGGGGACAGCAAGTATAACTTCACATATTGCATCCTCTAACTGGACAGCCAGAATATTTCTTTGCACATCCCCTCCATATTCCAGATGCTTTAACTGTCCTTATAACTAAGCCAATTGTGGAACTCTGCTTCATTTTCCTGCTTCTGAGCATGGTCCTTTCAAATATTCACCTGCTCTTGGCTAACAGATCTTGACTTGTTAGCACCCAGCAATGTGTATATGATGGGGTGGGGAGGAAGAAAAAGGGGAAGCAAATGCTCCTGAGCTTCCAAGTATTGCTCTTTACAGAGCATTCAGGCATAGCTACTTCTGGCTAATCCCTGACCAATGCTTATCCAGCCTTTAATTGAAAACCTCCAATGATGGAGATACCAGTTTCCCTAGGCTATAAATTTTACTGCTTCACTATTCTAACAGCAAAGATTTTTCCCCCCTGATATCTACTCCTAAAAACACACAAAGGGCATGTCTACACATACAATTAATGTGCCTGAATTTTCTGTGCAGAAAATTCAGAAGCATTAAATTGGACCCCTGGACACGTCTGAACATGCACCCACCAAAACCAAATTTGCTTTTGACAGGAGCGGTTCAGTTTAAGGTTGTTCCTGTTTTCTGCCCTCCTGCAGCAGCCAGGGGAAGTTCCAGGGTCCTCCAAGTGCCAGCTCCACGCTGGAAGGGGGCATGGGGACTAGTCTCAATCTCCACTGAGCAGGAGAGAGCTCTCCTGGCTTCCAGGTGGCTGGGAGGTAGCTGAATCAGGATCAGTCCCAGTCTCTACATGGCTGGGAGGCAGCATCCCACAGAGCTGGGACAGCCCTCCCTGCCCCTGTGGCCCCCTCCTGCCTATGCTGACTGGGAACAATTTACTTCCAGTCAGTATCTACATATGTGTTTGGTGCATTAGTTTAATGTGCTGGTTTCTAATACCAGTATTTACAGGTACTAGAAAATGGGGCATTATACTAACTTACTGCACAGTAATTGCTGTATGCATTGTAGACACTGAAACTTTACTGCACATTAGATTTGTCTAATGTGCAGTAAAACATTTCATATAGACACAGCCAGAGACACAACAAATGAGACATCCAAAATTTCTGACTTTCAGACCAGTAGCTCCCAGCAAATCCTCCACATGGTAATTCCATCACTAAGATGCTGCTCTCCTCCCTTCACTACAACTTCCAAGTAAACTCCCTCTGTTAGGTTCTCCTTTGTTTCTGCAGATTACTTTTAATTTGTCCTTTGTTTTCTGCTTTTCACCACACAATTGTAATTGAAAAAGGTTTAAAAACATGTTAAATGGTAATGCATTAAAAAGAAAGAAAGAAAATAGATATAGGAGCAAGACAACTCAAAGTAGTTTTGTAATTTAATTCAAAGTCAAGAGAAGTCTGCTTAAATCCACATTTCATCCCAGATCTGAAGTTCAGGCACTTTTCTGGTCTGGACACCAGGTCAGAACAAAAGAAGATAGGTGATAGAAATTGAGTCAGCTACACTGATTTTCCAAAATTAACAAAGGAAGATAAACAGATAGTAGTTCTGTTGCCCAACTGAAACATTTTGTTTGCATTAAGCACAATTTTCAGAAAAAAAAATAAATGCAAAAAATCATTTTTGTTTAATCCAAAACAAAATGCTTCATTTTATTTTGGGGCTATTGAAACTTTCATCTTTTCTTTTAATTTGGGTTGATTTATAACTGAGTATTGCTGTTTCAAACCAACAGTTAAAAGCATCATTAAAAAAAAATGGCAGCCCCAAAATATAACATTCTGAAAATGCTAGAACAAATGAATATTCATCAAATATTTTAATATTTTCCCCCCAGCACAACTTCCTTTATTTTTTTTACAAAATCTGCTACAGGTTGACCAAAAAAATAAAAATGCTGTACTTTTACCCTCTCAACTTTAATGGCTAAATATGGAAAAATGTACATATCCCCAAAAATACAGTTACAGCACAAATTGCAAAGGACAATTGCTTTCCTAAATGGTTGGACAGGCAACCATTTCGGTGTAAATATCCAATGTCTCACTGCCCTTATCATATAGTTGTTTGCATAGGTGTTGTGAACTTTTTTAGTGCCCAGGTTGGACAAGGTTGGGAATTCTAGATGGCACGAGGCAGAGGAGGAAGAAAGGAGAGGGAAGTCTTACTTGCCCAGGCTTTTTGCATGCTGAAGGCAGCTGATACTATTGCTGCTGCTGTAGCAGTTTTGACTCTAGCAGAAGCATCCCTATAGCTCAGGCTACCTGGGAGCCACCCCTGGTGCCCCATTCTCTCCCCACCTGAATGAGATACACTGTTGAGTGCAATCGTGCATCCTGTGACAAAGATTTCCCATGGAGGACCATCATTCTGCTCACCCCACTTACATCACCTGCAAACCAGATACAGTGCTGGGTTCAGAACTGTTGTACCCAACTCCTTTGGCCAGGCAGTGCAGGGCTGCCTACTATGGCAAAGGCTCCAGGGGAGGAGATTCTGGCACCTCCTCACAGCTAGCACCCAGCCTGGTGCCTCAGTTGCCCGCCTCCCCTCAGCTACATTACTGGATGTCTGTGTGGTGTGTGAACAGATTACAAGACAGTTGCTTCCAGATGAGCACAGTCGTGTGGTATGTGGCTCTGCAAATAAGTCTGCAGCATCACGTAGTGCACAGTCAGGTGTTCTCTGCATGGCAAGGGCATGCTGCCTCTGCATGCACAGCTCTGCTTTTTTTTCCCCCTGTGGGTTTTTTGACTCCTTTCCAGGGGTCAAAAACACCCACAGTGGAAAAAAAAAAAGCAGGGTAGTGCAAGCATGGGCAACATGTGCTGCTGCAAAACAGAGCCAGGCCACCTGGATCCACACTGTGATTGCCAGCCCAGCTCCACTTGGCAGGATCATGACCACTGCAGCCCTGGGAGGCACCCAGGAATTCAAGTAAGGCTGCTGAATTCAGGTAAGGCCCCTACCACCTCTGGGGTAACTTGCCGTGCACAAGAGCACACATGGCACAGGCATTTCCCCAGAGACAAGTGCCAGGTGTACAACTGCTACTTGTCCCCGGGGAACCAAACATCTGCACTCATCTGGACATGGCCAAAGGAAGAATATTTACCCTTTGACACTTCCTGTTAGTACCAAATAGATTTTTGTTCTTTCCCTATCTAATGTGAGAGCTTTTTGTCTCCAAGTTGTGGACACTTTTTTGCCTGTTTCATGATATTTGAGCATTTTAGTTTTGACTCTGAACACCAGACATTTGTAATTATTTCAGTGAACTTGCACAGGCTTGCCTTTATCCAGTTCATTATTTTATTCAGCAATTTCCTTAGCTTCAGTTTGTAGGCATTGAGTTTTCTTTGTGCATTTTTTCTCTCCCTGGCATAGATGTTCTTGATGTCATAACTGATTTTTAAAAGGGAAAAAAAAATTACTGCTGGCTTTGCACTGCTGAAGTATTTGGAAACGATATGCTACTGTGCTGCAATCTGTTTGCAGCTGAATATTGAAGATTCTCATCATTTTTCTGTCTTTCGAAATGTTTGCATATCTTTATTAAAACTATTTGTTTTTGAGTCCAAATCTGAAGCTTCGTTTACTCTTTTCTACATATTTTAGCCTACAAGGTACACAGTAAAGCTACTGGTATCCAAATGTTGACTTTATGTTGTCTGGGCTCCCACTCTGTGCCTTGCCTGCTTCCTTTATTGGTTAAGTTGAGTATTCAAATTGTTTTTGTTTTACTAAGCTACACCATGCAGGACTAATATTAATGAAGGAAGCAGGTCATTTTTTGGATAGGTGTTCAATATGTTGCTTGCACATATATTTTCTCTTGTCTTCAGTGCATTTTTTTAGAAATAATTCAAGGACATTTCAAGTTATCCCAAAGATAGGTATCTAGAAACAAAAGAAATCTGAAGTCATGACCTAGAAATCTCTCTCACTGCATTTTGTAATTTATTTCAAGATATCAGAATGAGCATTGCCTGAAGTATACTGTGTTCATGGGAGGAGGTTGTGTATTTTTTCTTATCTTTGGCAGCATTAAATATTTTCATTATTTGGTCTGTATTACCAATTCAAGTGTGAATACATGCACATCCACATTTAAAAAAAAAATAAACAAAACAAAAACCCACTGGGTTAGTATTCAAAGATCCTCCCCCACCCTCAATCCAACCATTCATGGGCAAGTCAGACAATTTATGAGATTTTATGGCAAAAAATATTTCTTCGCATACATCTGTATGTAGAGAGAGAGAGAGAAATAAATAAATGGTTCCAGGAATATTCACTTTACAAATGCTCTCACAGCAATGTCACATGTGCAAGGTGTAAGAATTGTGGGGTCCTGGTAGATGACCATGAGCTCCTGTAGAACATCCTAACCAAAGGGGCTAAAGCAGAATTTATATGTATAAGCAGAGCTTTTTATATGCAATGGGAGTATGGAATAAAAGTACTCCAAAGCAGGAGTAGGAAGACTGAATGATCTCTATATTTGTCACTGGTGTGACCACCACTATGATACAATGTTCATTTTTGGTGTCTATGTTTCAGGAAGGACATTAATAAATTGGTAAAGCTTCAGAAAAAGAGCTACAAAAAAGATTAAAGGATTGGAACATATGCCTTGTAACAATAGACTCCAGGAGGTCAATCTATTTAGTTTTTCAAGGAGAAGGTTAAAGGGTGACTTGATGAAAGTTTAGAAATTCCGACATGTGGAACAGAACTTTGAAATTGGGCTCTTTAATCTAACAAATAAAGGCATAACAAGATCAATGGCTGTGAGACAAAGCTAAACAAATTGAGGCTAGAAATAAGGTATGCATTTTAAACTGAGGATAACTATCCATCAGAATAGCTTGCTAAACACTGTAGACTGCATCACTGACAGTTTTTAAATCAAGATCATATTTTATTTTTTAAGATATTTTGCAGTTCAAGCAGTAATCAGTCCTGGAAACTCCTATGATCTATGCCAGGGCTATATGCTAGCAGCCTGCCAGTGGCTATCATGGACTTCATGGGGACCCAAAGTCACCTCTCTGCTGTTTGGTAGGGGAGAGCCCTGAGGATTTCACTCCCTGAATGGCACTGCCCTCACAGTGGGGGCCAGTAGCCAGGGGTTCTACATACAGACTTTGCAGCAGGGGGCAGGAGCAGTGGACCACTCATGCAGTGAGGGCTAAGAGCCTGCAGTGAGGACTAGGAGCCTGCATGCTCCTAGGAGTCCATCAATGCAATGTATGATCTGAGTGGTATGTGGACCCCTGCCACATCAAAGTTAGACAGCCCTGACTTATATTACACACAAATTAAAAACAAAGGTCACAGTAGTCCCATATGGTTTTATAATCTGTAAAAATCTGATATGGAATGCAGGAGTGAAATTAGTGAGAGGAGCAGACGAAAAAAATATAACACCTGCAGAAACACATTGCATTCTGCTTGTATGTTATAAGTGTGTGCCATATCCAGTAGATCAACTGGAAGAGTAAGTTGTGGTCCTAGTCTGGCAACAGGGAGCAGAGTGGTTCTAGCTGGGAAACACTTCCAGTCTAGGGATCTGGCTGTGATTGGAAGATGATCAGCGAATGGTGAATAAGATGACTTACATTGCAAAATATATTGCTACCAAGGTAAGTGATGTAGATGTATTAAAGGATTTTTAGTGACATGAGGGCATACTTCAGATAGATAAGGAACATTATCTGGACCCAGTTCTCAAAAATACTTAAGCATTTACTTAACTTTAAGCATATGCTTAAGTTGTACTGAAGTCACAAAGACTTAAGCACATGTTTAATTTGGGACCTATTTAAATTGTGATTTGAGGCAGTTTGCATGAAAAGTGGCATTCCCACAATTTTTGGCAGAATCACCAGAAAAAATAATACCTTACTGAATATAAAATGCTGGCTCCACACTGGAAGCCAGCCGTTCTCATAGCTGCTGAAACAAAGAAAGGGAGCCAAGATGACAGCCAGCTCTCCTCCTTCTGCCGCTGATTGGCTGAGATGGCTGGCTGCCATGTGGCCCTACCCTGAAAGAAAGTCCTGTCAGCCAATCAATAGCAAGGGCCAGGACCACCCCTGGGAGTCCTCAGCTAATCAGTGGCACAGGGAGGCCTCACTGTGAAAAACCATGAAAATGGTGGCAGGCACCATGATTGGCCTGAAAAGTCACGCATCTACCTATGCATATGTCTTCTTCCCAATCTGGACCTTTTAGAAGGAAAAGTGGATGGTGGATGATAAATGTAGAAAACATCTGTAATTGCCTTTGATTCTCTTGTCAACAACAGCAGTTGCTCATTTCTGGACACTTGCTCTGATGGTAGAAGAATTGAAAGTTGAATACAACAGTACTTGAGCAGAGGAAGGAGCTGGAAGAGAGTTATATCATATATGAAAAACTTTTGATGGAACAAGTATGAAGCAGAGGTTTTTAGGTATTGGTTTACTTTTCTATGAAACAAACAGATTCTTTCTTCCCCAAAATAATCCTTTTCCTTTGATCAGCATCTAAAGGCTAGTGTACATTTAGGACCCTAACAAAAAAAGGGAAGTAAATCCATGCATACTGGCCAACAAAAACATTTGTCTCATCGATCAGCCAAAGCATCTCTTCTCTGAAAAAAAGAACCTTGGAGTCAGATTATATTCCAACTGTTGGGCATCTAAGTCAGGGATGGGTAAAATATGGCCTGCAGGTCAGACCTGGCCAACCAGGAACTTCCATCCAACCCATGGGGCCCCTCTGTAAGCCCTGGCCCCCAGTGCCCATCTGTAAGCCAGCACTTTCCTGCAGGAGGTGTGGTTGTGGTTGCAAAGCAACCACTCCCAACCCCAGCCTGGCCTGACCTGTCCCTGCCTCGAGCTAGGGGACACTGGAGACAAAAAGTCTTTTCCAGGCAGAGTCTTTTGCTGGCAACCCTGTGGGAAAGGGGTGGGAACACAGAAAGCTGAGTGCTGTGGGGCTAGATTAGGTTGGCCCCACACACTTTCACCATGTGCAGCTGGGGGCTGGGATGGGAATGTGAGAGCTGTAACTATGGGACCAGGTAGGGCTGGCCCTGCACCCTGCCAGCACATGTGGCAGGGGACTCAGGCAGGAGCATTATTGAGCTGGGTGGGACTGACCTTGCATGCTGCAGCAACTTGGCAGCTGGGACTTGGGTGGGAGCTTGGGGAGCTGTGTGATATGGGGCTGGTCAGGGCTGGCCTTAGCTCGCTGTCCCCACATGCAGATTTAGGAACTTAAATGCCTATGGGTGATTCTCTTCCACCCTACTCAAACCTATGCAAAACAATTAATACAAAAGGTAGCTATGAGATCCTCCCCCTCACTGCTTTTTATGTTTTAGTCTTAAAGGTAATGTAATGGTGTATTGCAAAAGTAGATGTATTAAAAGATTTTAATTCCAGGTGGAATAAAATCACACGTAGGTACCTAAGTCCACTTAGATGTCCAGCAAGTCAAGTAGTGTCCTGCTTTTCTGTCCTGGTTTTCTATATATGTTTTCTACATCCTGATGATAAGAATATTTCTTCCCAAAATCCTAATGAAAAAGGAATGCTCTTTGCCTGCCTCTTGTAATCTAGAGAAACTGCTATTCATTACCACAAGACATCAGTTTGTAAAAATCTTGAGATTCTGTGAACATTAAAGAAATGGAATCACCTCTACAGACAATGTGGTGTCCCATCATATGCTCATAGGTTTTATTAGTGGAAAAGTCTGAGATACCCTGGGCACCTCTACACATGCAATTAATGTGCCTGAATTTAGTGGACAGTAAATTCAGGCACATTAAACTGAGCCTGGGTGTGGGTCTAGATGTGCACCCAAGTCAGGGGCAAATTGACCTTGACAGAAGCAGCTTAGTCCAGAGCAGGGCAGGAGCAGCCCTGGACTTAGCTGCTGCTGCCCTTCTCTATCCCCACTGCAGCATCCAGGTGAAGCTCCAGGCTCTGGCAGCAGCTCCAGGGGCATCCTTGGAGTGGCAGGGAGCATGGAGGGGCTGACTCCGGCTGGCAGATTCATGGGAGGGGGGATGCGGGGCAGACTCAGGCTGTCAGGGAACACTGTACCAGGAGCCTGTGGCCAGTGTGCCATGGACACTCCTCACCCTCCTACTGGTAGTGGCTCCCAGGGAACCATGTCTACGAGGCATTTATGAGCCATCTCCTCCTCCACCCCCTGCAGTAAGGTGCTTGGGCAGCTGCCCATGAACTGAAGGCCCACAATGCAACCCCAAGAAGTCACACACTATGGACAACTTGCAACAAACCTGAATCTTTATTTCCCTCCACAACACAACAACAGACCCCCTCCTTAACCCAACAGTAGACTTCTTTCCTCCCTCCCTTCTATAAACACACCCCCTCTCTAACCCCAATGTACACCACCAATGGATTATGTGCAGTGTGTTCTGTCTACTTCTGGGGAAAGGAGGAGGGGAACAGTAGGGTGGAGGCACCTATGGTGTGGATCCTGGAGAGGGGTGCCCAGCACCCCAAACTCCACCAATACCACATTAGGTGTTGACACTGCAGTGAGCCTGGCAGGCTGGGGGCTGGCATGAGGGTGAGGGTGGGTACTGCCCAGTCCCCTTCCTCCTTCGTGGGCCTAGAGCCAGCAAGGACTGTATGGGGAGGTGGCTCAGCTGTGACCACCTCCCTTTTAGGGGCCATATGGTGGCAAGGAGAATGGTGGACTCTTGCCTATTTGGGGCCAGGTCACCAGGGGAGAAGGATTAGGCACAAAGGTAGGAGGCCCTGGCTGCTGCAAGTGGTGCTGAGTCTCCTCTCTTATCCATTAGGAGACTTGA
>NW_017728907.1:8137206-8141895 GCF_001723895.1 Crocodylus porosus
GTTTTAGTCTTAAAGGTAATGTAATGGTGTATTGCAAAAGTAGATGTATTAAAAGATTTTAATTCCAGGTGGAATAAAATCACACGTAGGTACCTAAGTCCACTTAGATGTCCAGCAAGTCAAGTAGTGTCCTGCTTTTCTGTCCTGGTTTTCTATATATGTTTTCTACATCCTGATGATAAGAATATTTCTTCCCAAAATCCTAATGAAAAAGGAATGCTCTTTGCCTGCCTCTTGTAATCTAGAGAAACTGCTATTCATTACCACAAGACATCAGTTTGTAAAAATCTTGAGATTCTGTGAACATTAAAGAAATGGAATCACCTCTACAGACAATGTGGTGTCCCATCATATGCTCATAGGTTTTATTAGTGGAAAAGTCTGAGATACCCTGGGCACCTCTACACATGCAATTAATGTGCCTGAATTTAGTGGACAGTAAATTCAGGCACATTAAACTGAGCCTGGGTGTGGGTCTAGATGTGCACCCAAGTCAGGGGCAAATTGACCTTGACAGAAGCAGCTTAGTCCAGAGCAGGGCAGGAGCAGCCCTGGACTTAGCTGCTGCTGCCCTTCTCTATCCCCACTGCAGCATCCAGGTGAAGCTCCAGGCTCTGGCAGCAGCTCCAGGGGCATCCTTGGAGTGGCAGGGAGCATGGAGGGGCTGACTCCGGCTGGCAGATTCATGGGAGGGGGGATGCGGGGCAGACTCAGGCTGTCAGGGAACACTGTACCAGGAGCCTGTGGCCAGTGTGCCATGGACACTCCTCACCCTCCTACTGGTAGTGGCTCCCAGGGAACCATGTCTACGAGGCATTTATGAGCCATCTCCTCCTCCACCCCCTGCAGTAAGGTGCTTGGGCAGCTGCCCATGAACTGAAGGCCCACAATGCAACCCCAAGAAGTCACACACTATGGACAACTTGCAACAAACCTGAATCTTTATTTCCCTCCACAACACAACAACAGACCCCCTCCTTAACCCAACAGTAGACTTCTTTCCTCCCTCCCTTCTATAAACACACCCCCTCTCTAACCCCAATGTACACCACCAATGGATTATGTGCAGTGTGTTCTGTCTACTTCTGGGGAAAGGAGGAGGGGAACAGTAGGGTGGAGGCACCTATGGTGTGGATCCTGGAGAGGGGTGCCCAGCACCCCAAACTCCACCAATACCACATTAGGTGTTGACACTGCAGTGAGCCTGGCAGGCTGGGGGCTGGCATGACGGTGAGGGTGGGTACTGCCCAGTCCCCTTCCTCCTTCGTGGGCCTAGAGCCAGCAAGGACTGTATGGGGAGGTGGCTCAGCTGTGACCACCTCCCTTTTAGGGGCCATATGGTGGCAAGGAGAATGGTGGACTCTTGCCTATTTGGGGCCAGGTCACCAGGGGAGAAGGATTAGGCACAAAGGTAGGAGGCCCTGGCTGCTGCAAGTGGTGCTGAGTCTCCTCTCTTATCCATTAGGAGACTTGACGCTGCCTTGTGACTGGCTGCCAGGGCCCAGGCAGATCTGGGGCTGGCAGCTGAGCACTGGGGGACATAAATATGAGCACCAGGACCAGCCCAGTGTTCAGAGTATAGAGATCATCTTTTGTGCTCTCCACTGCCTGGCACACCATGGTGTGCTGCTCTTCTTGCATTTGCACCAGCCAATTCATGAGACTGGGGTGTCTTTCCTGGTGGGCAAGCCTTTTTTTTTGTTTGTTTGTTTGCACCGGTCCTGGAAGCACAGGAATACCAGGTCAATGCATGGAGTGGATGGAGCACACTCCAGTTCCACCGCCCAACACCAAGTCCCCTCCTCTCGAGAGTGAGGTGTTCCCAGTACCTATCTCACTCCACCTCCAGGTCTTGGTGACTCCAGGCCTGAGTGCCACGAGATGCTCCATGGCCATGGTGACCAGTTACTCCAGGAGAACTGTGTCATCCTGGCTGTGGTGCTGACAAAGGCAGCACAAGCAGAAGGTGCCTACTGACAGTCACAGTGTCCTTGAAGCCTGATCTCCACCAGTGGCTGGTCGGTCTCACCCATTTGCAGCTGCTACTTCCGCACAGCAATGACAAAGAAGCTCTTTGCAAGAGGTTGGAACATTTCAGAGATAACATACACTGTACCAAGAGGCTATAGGTAACCTTCAGTTTGAAAGTCATGCACACATAAGTACCCAGGGACCGTGGTGAGTTGACCCATCCACAGGCAGCCACCAACTAAGCCCTCCATCCTGCTTTCCACAACAGGGACAGGCAGGCTGCTTGCTACTCACTGCAGACAGCCTACTTTCCCCATAGCCTACCAAGGGTGGGTCAAGGCTGGCCCCTGTCAGCAGCTGCCATGGCACCTCCAGAGCCACCACCAGCTTCTTCTCCCTACAGTTCAGGCAATTTGCTCCCTTGCCACTGGGCCAACAGGACCAAGATTCTAGGGAAGAGGAGTTCCCATCTAGCTGGGCCATGGAGCTGGAAACACCACACCTCCCTCTTTGAAGAAGCAACCTGGGCCAAGGCCTCAGCCAGTTGTGGTCTGTGCTCAAAGCATGGTCCTGGTCAAACGCACCCATGTGTACTGTAATGAGCTGTGCACAGCCTCAGACTGCCTGTTGTAGTCCTGCACATGCATACACTGCATCCACAGAACCTTCACCTTCACACAGCATTGCTGCCCAGAGTGCTGGTGTCAATGCTCCTCCATCCACTTGGCCATGGCTGCATAGATATGGCCTTTAGCCTTCATTGCCTAGTTTAACAGGTACTGGACTTCTACATCCCCTTGGTGGTGATGAGGTCTGCCATCTCTTTTTTGGGTCCAGTTCATCCCCTGGACCTGAGTCTTTGCTGTTGGAGAGCCTGACATGCTGAAAGCTGCCAGGGGCTTTGGTTTGTCAGGCTGGGGCTCTGGGTGGCAGCATCAGGTGGCAAGTGACCACTGGCATGGGACACAATGCCCAGGAGGCAGGCTTTACCCAGTACTAACCCTGGGGGTCAGAGCCAGAGTAAGGAGGCTGCAGCACTTGGCATGTGACCACAGCAATAGGACATGGTGCCAAGGATGTAGACAGCACTGGCAGGGGCCCCAAAGGTCAGATCTGGGATCTGAGAGACTGAAGCACCCAGCACATGCCTCCAGAAGTGAGGCATGGTACAAGGGGGCACAAACAAGCTACCAGAGGTGCTGGGTGGTCTGAGGGCTGTATCACCTGGTACATACTCACAGTGGTGAGGCACAGTGCCCAGGGAGCATGCAGCATCTGGCAAGGGTCCCAGGGGTCAGGCTCCAGCTTTTGGAAGTTGAATAGCTACCTGCCTATGCCATGAAGCTGGAGAAGCTACTGGCCATGTGGCTTGGTACCGAGCAGAAGGCTGCCCCCCTGCTGGTTCAGCTGACCAGGTGGAAACCGCATACCTCATCACCATTTACATATGCACTGAGGTTCCTTTATTTTAAAATACCATTGGCTTTATCTGTTGGTAGTTGTAAATGTGCTTTAAGCTAATGTGCAGTAATTGCTGTGAATGTGTAGATGGTGATGCATTACTGCACATTAGATTAGCTTACTGCGATGTAAAGTACATGAGTAGATGCACCCCCTCATGACCAAAGCATACTTTTTTTAGACCTAGAGGTTTTCACAAAACACCCATGTCTCCCAGCTAAGTTTAAAATGCCACAGACACCAAATCAAACAAGCAAAGACTAAAAAATATAAAATACTAAGAACTTCCAAAGCAACTGTCTAAAATGACAAATATATTAAGCAAAGCACAAATCACATTGCCATATTTATAAAAAGAAAACACAAAGACAAGAATTCCATCATTAGATTTATACTATGTAAAGATTTAAAAAAGAAAATGAATCAGATTTAGGTTTTGCTTTATTTTTTCAGGCAGTAAAATACTTCTAAAATGATTCAATGAAACAATTGAAACTCACTCATTTGAATTGCAAAACAACCTCAGCACTTTAAAAATAATTAAACTCAGCAGCAAAAGCAAACTAAATCATGAGCTGGTTCATAACTTGCAATTTTCAGTGACAGAAAGTTTCCATTGGAAACACAGATGGGCATACGTTTGCAACTTACCGGTCATGCCTACATGAGACACTGACTGAGAAGACATTACTGTGCAGTCATTTAGTACTTGTATAAGCAAGCACTAAATTTATACAAGAACTAAATGACTGCACAGTAACTGCAGGTACTGCACAATCATGCTGAGGAACGGCTTTTCATGATGCTGACTGCACAGTAGCTTGTGACTACTGTGCAGTAGTGTCACATCATGCTTCCTGCCATGCAATGCTACTGCACAGTAGTTGTGAACTACTGTGAAGTTAGCATCTCATATAGACTTGGCCACTTACTATGGTCTTATTCCTAAAATAATCTCTTCATAGGTGGATCCACATACTTCCAAGAGTTTCTTATGGGACCCTTGAATAAGGGTACAAGCCAATTCCTGTTACTTTCAGTGGAAATTCTGCCATTCATTTCAGTGGAAGTTAGATTTAAAAAATCTTGTTCATACAGGTCACAAAAGCATTGGATGCACATGTTGCCATGGATATAGTCTTTCTGGACTTCAGCAAGGCCTTTGACACCGTCTCCCACCCCACCCTCATTAAAAAATTGGGTGACTGTGGCATTGAAGCCTACACAGTCAGATGGATTGCAGATTGGCTGAAGGGT
>NW_017728907.1:8141995-8143569 GCF_001723895.1 Crocodylus porosus
GCCGCTGCTACTGTGGAGGGAAGCATAAGCCCCTCCCCCCACCCCCGCTACCTGGGGACCACTCTACCCACTGGCGCCTCACCCTCCCTTCAGCGGGATGTGTGGGTTTTTTTAAAAGTCACCACTTCAATTTAGGGCCCCCATTTCATCTACATGCTTCCATTGTTTCTACCAGTTTCCAGGAATAGAAGTTAGGCTTGCTAGCCTGTAGTTCCCTGCATCGCCTCTAGAGCCTTTTTTCAATATGGGGATCACTCTGGCAACCCTTTAGTCCTTTAGTCCTATGTTTGGATTTTCTTGCAACAGACTTTTGTGCTTAAAAGAGGGAGTCTGTGAGTTCTGACAATCACCTTTGGAAATCATACTCAAGATGGATACCCAAATTTTGAAACATCCAAAATTAATGCACACTTTTAAAAGTTATTTCCCTAAGGCAAAATACTCAAAGATACGTGATTTAGATGGCTATTGTCTATTTTAAAAGCCATTTAGGCATAAAATGTTTATTTAGACCTATGGGATCAGAAACTAATTTGGGGAGTATATTCTAGTTTCTGTCCAAAGAGGACTGAAGATATGCTTCTGAGTGAGCATACATTACAGCCGCATCAGCATACTGGACCTAGATGATTGAGGTTGGGGTAGTCTTGGGTTTGGCTTGGAGTTGGCTCAGATTTTCATTCAGTAGTTTAGCTCCACTCTGACTGAAAGCTTGCCGGTAGTCAGACGTAGCATCACAATAAGAAATATCAAGAAGTGCATTGGAGAGATGATGCAGCCTTGCTTAACTCTAGTCTTAACCTCAAAGGGATTTGTGATATATCCATTAGTGAGAACCACCACTCGTGTACTGTTACATATGATGACTTTCAGTTGGCATCTTTACCATTATACCCCTTTATAAATCCATGGTGCCTTAAATAAAACACCTTAAATACTGTGCCCCGTTCTGGTATCCACACCTCAAAAAGATATAGCAAAACTAGAGAAGGCACAGAGAAGGGCAGCATGGATGATTAGCTCATGGTTGAATCTTGTATGTATTTGGTGATTTAAAGGCCAAAATTTGAAATCTTAGTATTCTTATTTTAGGGCAGATAGTAGAGCTGTGTGAAATAGCATCATTTCATTTCAACTTTGGTTTCACCATTTTGATTGGACAGTGTTTCATTTAGAGTTTTGTTTAGTTTTAAAGTACTGTTCCATTTTGTTTCATCAAAACTGTTTCAACATTTTGCCCATAGGCTATATTGGGGAAGCACAAAACTGCCTATAACTGTAATTCTGGGGCAGATTTCCATGAAAACTGCAGAGATGCTGACCACTTCTGAGGGCATGAAGACTTCAAAATTTCAAGGAGATAGGTTCAGGGGTTTCTGGGAAATTGCACCTCAAAGTATTGAAAGCAAAACCCATGTCACTTATAAGTGTGAAGCCACAGCAGGGTGAAAACAGCAGGCATGGTAGCCCCTGCTGACACCATAAAGTCTGCCAGGTTTCAAGAAGATAGGTGCAGTGGTTTCTGGGAAACTGCACCTCGAGCTGCTGACAAGCATAACTCATGACACGTGTGA
>NW_017728907.1:8147957-8154095 GCF_001723895.1 Crocodylus porosus
CTGTAGATCCATCCTGGGAGTTCAGGGTCTTTTCCCACTTCCCCTGAAGGACTCACCATAGTCACCAGCCCTATAATACTCATCATGATCTTTGGTACACCATGGCACCAGCACTCACCAGGAGATGTCTTTTCACAGGTACTTCCAGCCTACAGGGACAATCAGCAGTGGCTCTCGCAGTGGACCCTCATGTTTCCAGTGACCCCATTGGTGTCTGATATCATCAGATTCAGAAGTGGCATGACAGTCTCATCTCAGGTAAGGGTTCCTTTGGTGCTTTCCCTTAGAAACAGGGGCCAATAGTGGTAAGGTAGGTTTCATTTCACTGGATCAGACAGCAAAGTTTTCAGACAGGGCAAAGACCTTTTGCAGAAGTCTGAGAAAACATCACTGCATTAAGAGGTTTGACAATTTAAACTGACATCACCACAAATTGGCCCTTTCTAAAACAAATTAAATAAGCTTCCATGCACTACCTGCCCATCTCTGAATACAAGTTTGGTTTAAAAAAGACTGTTTTTGTAGCTAAATGTTGGGTGTTATCCATCATGTAAGAGTATATAGACATGAAAGTTTAAGATTTCCTTAGCACTGAAAAGACAAAAGGTAACAAAACAACTCTAAAATTCAGTAATGTAAAACAGACTGCTCCTTGCCCAGGACAGAATGCCTATCAGAAAATAATCAGCACACTTATTGCTGCTACAATAAAATAAAAACACTGTGCACTCCGTTTGGAAGCCACGGTACTGAGTATTATAAATGTATGGATGAAAATTTGAGTATAGGAAACAGAGATGAGATGAACAAACTTATTCCCATAGTGAATATCATATAATGCATCAATAAATTTGGTGTTTTGACAGAATCTGTCATCTTTCAAGCCATTTGCATCTCAAAGTGCCCACCACAAAATGGTATTTTCAAGAGTGTAATGAGAAATTTGGACAATGTTGACTAGCTATAACAATGTTTTTTGGAGCATGTGATATTCACCTGTACCATTTTCTGTAGATAAAATTGTGTCAGCACTATGGTAGCACAACAGATTGAAGCAGATTTAGATCTGAATTGAGAGATAGGGTTTACACTTAGTCTGAAAAAGCTGAAGTAATGCTGGCTGGAAGTGAGAGGTGTTTTGGAACATTACTTGAGGCTCTATCATCTTCTATCAAAAGCATTGTATACTGTACTCCATGGATGTCCATCTTTCACACTGTGTGGGTTGCAGTCCTGGGGGTCATATGAGGTACAAGCTGCAGACAGAGGGCTGCTTGTAGTGAGGGCAGCCTTCCCTCAGTGTAAGCAACCTAACACCCTTCCCCGCTCATCACCATGTACATACTGTGGGCAGCCTGAACCCCCCAGCCCTGGCTGCATATGCCACACAAGCAGCCCAGCTCCCTGTCTCCCCCTACACTTCACATACAACACATCCCTTGTTTGCTGGACATGTGCCAACCTGGAGTGTCGGCAGCCCAGTACCTACCTTTCTCATGCACAACATGAGCAGTGTACCCCCTTCCTCCCTCCAATCCCGGTGGAGTAGCAGTATTAAATACCAGCCCACTGGCTGGTAGCAAAGTTTAGTGATTTTTTTTCTTTTTTTTAATTGGTCAACAATAAAGTGCCAAGGTACTAACAAGGGAGATGCCTGCTCTTACCCCTGCCATCGGACCAATTCCAAAGAATGTTCCTCCATCTGGCAAAAGGCGCTTTGATATAATATATAAATTTATCTGCCATGCCTACAGACCAAGACCCTCTCCCACTGCACCATCCTACCCACAGGGACAAGGGCAGGAAGTAGCAGTTGAAGGAGGGTGAGGGAGCCTAAAAAACCCAGCTGCTGCATCAGAAGCAATAGCAGGAAGACAATGGTGGCTCATAAACCACATGTTAACCATTTGGGAGTTGTATGCAGCTGGTAGGCTGTCACTTGGAAAGCCCTAGTATAGCCCATTGAAAGAAATGTGATGCCTCAGAGTCCAGCTTCACTCATTAGTATGTCTAAAATATCTAGGAGCATCAATGATGAAAAATATCTTGTTTCATCTTCACCTTGCTACAAAACTCTGCTGTTCATCTTGGCAAAAGTGGTGCAAGGACTCATGAATGCATTGAATTCACAGAAGTTTGACTTCATACACAGTTCAAGTCTTTTCTAATTAATTTATGGAGAAGTAGCTATGCACTTCAAGTTGAAATGTTCCATGGAGCATGTTAGGAAAATGTTCTTTAAAAATAAATAAGTTAATTAAAAAAATATATGTTAACGTATTTTTCTTCTCTCACATCTCAAATGACTTGTGATTTTATTATTTAAGAGATTAACAGAAAAGAGATTGGGAAAGGGTTGAATAAACATTCAAGTCTGGTTTTCATAATGTTCAGAGATTTCTGAATTTTGAACTGTGCAATATTGATGGTAAATTATTATTCTTATACATATACCTGTATTAATACATGGGCCATCTTACAGGACACTTCTCCAAAATACCCAAAAGCTGAGCCCAAACCCATATCTAACTGGTGTAGTCATTAATCACTTTTTGCCTTGCTATATATGTCTTTACCTAAGCATACTCCGTTTGCAGTCTACAGGATGCATCTACACATGCATTTACTCTGGCCCAGATTTACTCCAGTGTAAAATAAGCTACAGTGAGGGTTTTGGGGCAGGTGTCTACACATGCAGAGATTAGGGAGAAATTCATACCGATCCCTGCAGCCCTGCATTGGGCCCCTGTGGCCACCAGGAGGAGCTCTAGCCTCTGGCTGCAGCTGCCAGCACTAGACAGCCTTCTTTAAAAGCCAGCCCTCCTCTCAGCTTTCTGGCCAGCTTGTTCCTTGCCCAGGAGCAGCATGCCAAGTGCAGGGACAGCATGTGACAGCTTTCTCCTTGCCCCACAATCCTGATGGCTGCTGCAATCACCTTGCTGGCCCACTGTGCTGATGCTGCCTGGCCCATGGTTGTCTTGCCCTGTCCAGCTTCTATATGCCCAGCAACTGCCTGCCCACCTGCCTACCTGCAGTGAACTGTCCCAGGGCTGGTTCTGCACTGCTGCTGCCACCAAGGATGCTGATGATGGGCTCCACCTCCGGGGTTGTTGTTGCCCTCCTGGGCCTCCAGACCCACCATCTCTGGGTCCGCTGCATCAGCCAGCACTGGTGGCTGCACATCATCCAGCAGACCTTGGATGACAAGCAGTGGCTGAACAGCTTCCACATGACCCAGGCCACCTTCTGGGACCTGCTCCAGCAGCTCTGGCCCCACCTGGAGTAGCAGGACAACAACATGCACCCATCCCTCCCTGGCAACACCCAGCTATCTCTACCACTGCTGAAGCAGGCCATGCCCACCAGCCTCTGGTATGTCAGGCACCTGTTCAGCATGGGGAAGACCACCACCCTGCCATTCTGGAGGTGTGCAGGGCCCTCCATAGACATGCTGGGGCACACTGTGCTCTGCATCTATAATCCCCTGGAGGTGGTGGCAGGCTTCTGTGCACTGGGACTCTCCCAGTGTATCAGGGCCCTAGACAGGACCCACATCCAAGTCACCTGCCCACCCTATGGAGACCAGCCTTATTGCAGCTGCAGGGGATTTCACTATTTGGTCCTGCAGGACATTATGGCCCACCATGTCACATTCATAAACATGAGTCCCAGCTAGGTGGGCACCATGCACAACACCCACATCTTTTTGCAACTCCAGTCTGGTGAGATTGGTGGAGAGTGGGTGCTTCATAATGGCAATGCTGGACCTGCAACTAGGTGCTATCATGGCACCATCTCATTCAGAACCCTGCCTACCTGCACCTGCCTTGGCTGACATGGCCCTACACTGGCCACCTGAACCCCCCACTAGGCCCACTTTAGTCACTGCCTGGACTGAACCTGCACTGTGATGGACTGCACATTTGGCCAACCCAGTGGCTGCTGGTGCTCCCTTACCACCTGCCTTGAGGTCACTGAAGAAAGCCTCCCCTGGGTCATCATCACAGTTTGCATGCTGCATAGTATCTTCAAGGCCTGGGGGAGCTGTTCCACAAGGCTTCTCCAAAGGCACTGCATGCAGATGTTGCCTGGCAACAGGAGAACCACCTGCAGTGGCAGTGACAGGACACCTCACCAAAGCACCAGGAAAGCTATGTACCCACCAGTGGAGGCCAGGGTACCAGGTGTGGGAGTCTATGGTTGACCACCCCCTCTAGCATTTCCTACTCTAGGCCCCCTACCCCTTGCCCACCCTCAGCATGTCAGAAGAAGAAACCTTTATTTCCCTTACATCACACACACCCTTCCCCCTCCTGCCTCAACATACAGAGCCCCTTTCCCCCTCCCTCCCCAACAAACAGAATCTCTCCACCACCTACCTCACTCACCAATGATAAAAGAACTTTTCCCCATGTAAACTATTTACAAAGTTATTTTTGTGGTATGCCAGAGTGGGGAGCAGAGCCTGGAGGCAGGCAACCAGCAGCACCTGGCCTCTGGCTATTTCTCTGTGGGTCTGGATGACATGGTAAGTGCAACAGTTGGAGGTCTTGGCCAGGGCGATGGTGGTCGCTGGTCCTCTGATGTGGGAAGCCCCGCTTCTGCCAGATGCTGTCCACGGTCAACAGGGCCAGTGTGTTATCCTGTCCTTGATGCTGGGTGCTCCATCTCTGCACCTGCATGGATTTGGGGTAAGTGGTGAGTCTGAGCCTAGGCAGGGGGCTGGGTGGTGGCAGACTGAGAGTGGGAGTTTGGCCAGGGGCTCCTGCCAGCTAAAGGTGCTTCAGGACCTTCTCCCAGGCCCAGGTTTAGAGTGATGGGCAGCTGTCACGGGGCCAGTGGGGCTAGGGATGGGGGCTAGGCAGCAGCAGACATGAACAAAACTGCCAGGCCCAGGACAGGGGCCAGCACCCAATGGCCATCATCCATTGGCCTGCACTTCCCACCCCAGGATGTTGTTTTGTTCCACAGGACCAGGAGCTTTGCCTGGAACTCCAAGTTATGCCAGTCCCTTGCCTCCTCCCAGGCAACTTCCTCTGCCTGCCACCTGTCCTGATGGGCCATGTCCTCTGTCAACCAGGCCTGTGCAGTCTCCTCCCACTCCTCCACAGCTTCCACTACCCACTGCTTGAGGAGGGTCTGGTCCATGGTGCACTTTTGGTGCAGCCTGTGGTGGGGGCCCAGGTGGTAGATGGAAGTGACCCTGAGCTGGCATCTCTGCTTGTAACTGTGGGCTCTCCCCTGTTTCAGATACTGGACCTGCAAAGCCATGAGACAAAGTATTTTTTGAGAGTTTGCAACATTTCAGAGAGAAGATGCTCTGTTTCAAGGGCCATGCTTTGACCAGCTTCAGATTGGAGTCAGCCATGCAAGGGTGACCAAGGAGCATGGTAAGTCCAGCTAGGCAGGCCCACGCTCAAGCAGGTTCCAGCCAAGCTCCCCATCTCTGTGTGCTTCCATGGGGCTAGCAGCCAACTGTGTGCTGGCTGCAGGCATCCTGCCCCATCCCCAGGGTGGGACAAACCAGGCTTCTTCCCCTGCCCCATCCCCAGGACAGACATCTGGCAGCACCTGTTACCAGACCCTGTTGCCACCACTCTCCTTCTGCAGGCCTATCACTCTGCTGCACTGCCACCCAGGCCACAGTGCTCAGGCTCTATGGGTATGGGGCTCCCAGATGACTAAGAGAAGGAGTTGGCTGCACCACATCCTCTCCCCAATGGGGGCCTCTCTGGAGAGGAACCCTGGGGCCAGCCCCACCACACTGCCATTGGGCCCTGAGTGTGACCCTCTTGTGTGTGCCCCAGGTCATGCATGATGAGCTGTTTGCATGGGCCAAGGAATGCCCAACTCACTATGCCCTGCCCAAGTGGCACCCGCAAGTACAGCCAGCCTAGACTGATGAGCAGAACATATACCCAGGTAAGCAACAGGGTACAGGGCAATGCTGAGATTAGGGGGGAAGTGCACACATCTTCAGGAGGCCTCAAATGCCTCTACACAAACACTCAAAGTATGGGAAACAAACAGGAGGAACTTACCCTCCTGCTACCTGACACCAACCCAGACATAGTGGGGCTCACAGAAACATGGTGGGACCCAACGCATGACTGGGCGGTGAATATCAAGGGCTATAGG
>NW_017728907.1:8156035-8157969 GCF_001723895.1 Crocodylus porosus
ACACCTACATAGTCAACTGGGTCGCTACCTGGATGGAGGGCCGCACCCAGAGCTGGTCCCCTCTGACTAGTTTGTAACAGGCCATTAGATCCCCCGTCAGCCTTCTCTTGTGGAGGCTGAACAGGTTCAGGTCCCTTAGCCTCTCCTTGTAGGGCCTCCTCTACTGACCCCATATCATGTAAGTGGCCTTCCTCTGGACAGTTTCCATGTTGTCCACATCCCTCTTGAAGTGCAGCACCCAGAACTGGATGCAGTACTCCAACTGTGGCCTGACTAGTGTCACATAGAGGGGGAGGATCACCTCCTTGGACCTGCTTGTGATGTAACTGTGATTGGCCTTCCTGACTGCATCTCCACACTGCCGGCCCATGTTCATCTTGGCATCTGATGATTCCAAGATCCTTTTCTGCCTCTGCACTGATGAGAAGGGAGTTCCCCAGCCTGTAGGTATGCTGCTGGGAGTCCCTGTTCCCCCAAGCACTACCAGGAGTGACTAGAAATAACGGTCACAAGCTGGCAGAGGGTAGATTTAGACTAGACATCAGAAGGCACTACTTCACAGTCAGGTCAGCTAGGATCTGGAACTAACTTCCAAGCGAAGTGGTGCTGGCTGCTACCCTGGGGGTTTTTAAGAGGAGACTAGATGAACACCTTGCTGGGGTCGTTTGATCCCAGTACTTTTTCCTTCCATAGCAGGGGTTCAGACTTGATGATCTGCTCGTGTCGCTTCCTACCCTACCAACTTTGAAACTATGAAACTATGAAACTACTGATCCTTATGGTGCCTCGGATGCACCTGAACTCGCTGGTATGAAACTCTGAGCTATAATGGCATAGGTGACAAACCTAGGCTGCCCTGCAACATCTGCCACCCCCTAGAGGGCTACCTGTGGCTATGCTACATGTTACTGCCCTCTGTAGATGAGGAGGACACTCTGCCAGCATTGACTTGTTCTTCAGCATGTGAGAGGTCCTAGGCCACCTAGCTGTGGGGCATGGGCTACTCAATAAAGTTTTGCATTTTCTCCTGCCTCTCTGTGTGCTGGGGGGGGAGGAGGGGCAGGTCCAGGGGAGTGTGGGAAGGCCAGACAGGGAGGAGGGGTAGGGCCTGGTGCCAGGTCAGGGAGGGCTCTCCTTCCAATGCAAGATTTACCACATGACCAGATCCAGCATGGTGGGTGGCTCCATGTGGTCCTCCCAGTTGGTGACAGTGTCCAGCTGCACTTGGTGTCTTTGCCCACCAAGCATGCCAAGCAGGTGCCTGGGCATGAAACCCTCCTAGGGAGAAGCTGGTGCTGCTGGCAGCCGGAAGTCTCATGGCCTTTGCACCTCTTGTCTGGTTCTCGGACTGGGCAGCTGTTGAGGCACCAATGGCCTGGGCTTCCCAAGCCACTGGTGGAAAGTGAAGCCATGGAGCTGGATGGGATGGGTCACTCTATGCCCAAGGGTCCCTCTTCTGATGATGTGTCACCAGATGTTCTAGGGTGGTGTGGGGGCTCAGGCAAGTTGACTGTGCTCATGAAAGCCACAAAGCTGTGGCCTGGGTCCCAGGGCACCAGAATCTTAGTCAGCTGCTGAATAAAAGGCATGGTCTTGTGGGCACAGCCAAACCAATGATTGTGGTCAGTTATGCTAACCCACTCTTTCTGCAAAAGACACCCACACAGTCAAATGGGTTGCTGGCTGGTAGGCCATACCCAGAGGGTGGTAGTAGATGGGTCCTTCTCAACCTGGAAGGACGTGGGCAGTGAGGTTCCGCAGGGCTCAGTCCTCGGGCCCTCATTGTTCAACATCTTCATCAGCAATTTGGATAAGGGGGTTAAAAGCACCCTGTTCAAATTTGCTGATGACACTAAGATGTGGGGGGACGTGGGCATATTGGAAGGATGCAACAGGCTACAATCAGACCTAGACAGGTTACAAGGGTGGGCGGA
>NW_017728907.1:8158635-8181567 GCF_001723895.1 Crocodylus porosus
CCCTTGCTCCCAGATCCAGCCTGATAGGGCCTCTTAAATGTGGGTTTTGAAGTGTCCACCCTGCTCAAACTGGTACAACACTTCCTCCTTGCCCCACAGTGCCATGAGTTTACCGGTCTCCTTCTGGCTCCAATTGTGCCCCCAAGTGGACAGTCCATATGCATGTGGACCCAGGTCTGGAAAGAGAGAACGATGCCATGCTGGGTCCTGCACCAGTCCTCTGGGCCCCCATGTGGTTGTCCTGGTGTTGCTGGCCCAGCACAGGGGCACAGCATGGAACTAGCAGCCATGCAGCAGAGGTTATGCCCCACAGCAGCTCCAAGCACAGGGCAGGTTGCTGGAGGTGTGCTGCTGGTAGGTAGCACTGGCCCTGCTGCACAGAAGCTTCCTGCAGGTGGTCCTGGGGGATGACAGGCATGGCCAGGAGCTGCAGCATCCTGCAGCACCCTTCCACACCCAGATGACACTGACAGCACTGTCCTGGTAGCTAGTGGAAAAGTGCAGTGCCAGTGTTTGTGTGCTGGCCTTGTGTCACACATGGCCTGCAGTGCACTTAAGATGCCTGTGATGTGTGCCCCAAGGCATAAAATGTCTGAAGGCTTTTATAGCCTGCAGACAGTGTTGCCATAGAGACAGACCAGCCCTGGAGCAGAAAAGACTCCTAGCCCAGAGCCCAGGGGTTGGCCTCAGGCTGGCCCCCTAGTTGCAGGGCAGACCAAGGAGCAAACTTGCTCCTGGGTTGCATCTATATGTGCCTTACTAATCCTGCTTAAATTTGCTACTTGCATTGACAAGTAGCAAATTGACGTGGGAATGAGGGTTTTTACTGTTCAGTAAGTGTACACACGTGTAGACACATGTTCTTATTGTGCAGTAAACTGTGCTAATGCACAGTAACATGTCTTGTGTAGAGGCACCAATGGCCAGGGCAATACCCACAGCTTATAAATTATACAGATCAAGTGTTGAATGTCAAGTGGAGTATTAAAAAATATACCAGAGAAACTGAGTGAGGCTAGGATTTAGATACTGACAGCTTCATTTGTGATGAATAATGGGACTCTTGGGCATTTTTTAAACCAATTAAGTTAAGCATGAAAAACAAGTCTAGTGCTACTATACAATGTGAGGAAGCATGTCCAGATCTGGCCATATACAAATAGCATCAGAAATAGCATATGATATGTTTATGTTATGATAAACATAGTTTATGTTATGATACCATAAACAAAACCTGTTTATTTATGTGTTGTCCTTTAAAGCTGCTTACATCACACTATCCAAGTTTTTTGGCTCATCAATTTCTTACTACCATCCAGATCCTATATCATATTTAACTATATGTGCTCATAAGGTTGCACTGTTAGAGAAAGTAAAACTGTCTCAGGCAGAATATATTTTATTATAAAACAAAAATTATTTAATCTACCATCCTTTTATTTGTTCTGCCATGCTGGGTAACAAAGACTAGATATGATATTTAAGTAATAGTAATTCTTTATTTAGCAGTTCAACAAAAAGGCCTCAGACCGTGTAAACTGAAACTGAGATAGATACTGTGATTAAGTGGGAATGAAACTACTGCAGGTTCAGATCTAACAACTTGCACATCCCACATCTTCTTATAGTAATGAATTGTCCTCTATTTAGAACATTAATTTGCAAGTTGCATCCTCTGGGCCAAATTAGAGACATGGGCAGAATGTTAGTGATGTAACTTTTTGAACCACAATGAATTCCTTCTCTTTTCTCCATCCCTTTTATTAATGGCACTGTACATGTAGTATAGTAACAAATGGAATTTCAACTCTGCAGTTATTCTTTTCAGAATGCAGTTATCAATGGCACTTATAGAGACACTGCTAACTTATTCTAATGCCAATAGTGCTATTACATGTATCACTAAAATCCAGAAGGCACATTTTTAACTGGACTAAATTGTCACAGCTTCATTTAAGTCAATGTAAATATAGGCATTTGTACTAGCATCAGATCTGTCCCCACATATATAAATTACATTATGGCGATTATTCTCAGTCAGTTAATGAAATTTCAAGGTGCGGGAGACAGTGGCAATTACAGATGTAAAAGCATAAAAGGACTAAAGAGTTTATTTAATCATTGATATGCTTTGTATAGTCAAGGCAGCTGCTGGTTCTCTATTTCTTCTAATCCAACTTGCCTCTGAAATTCACCATTGCTGAAAAACTAAGTCTGACTTTTGAGTAGGTCAAGAAGAAAACAGAGAAAGATGGAAGCTACATACTTCTGGCATTCTATTATGTGGTATTGAATGGTAACAGCTGATTTAGAACATTTTGGACAGACTACCATTCAAAATTAGTTGTACCATAGTCTTTTTTTAATTTATGTTGTACTGGAGGGTAGGAAGCTAATCGAAATATGAAAGCGTTGGAGATTTTGTACGATTTTTGTGAGTATTCACTGAAGTCCTATCATATGGAGGTAATTCTATATGGTTGTTGCTTTTTATGAAGGGATTTTATACAATCAAATACGTATCTAAAATACCACAGTGAATAATTAAATAAAATGTCTTGTATAAAAAAATACTTGGTAATATATACTTTTTCAGAATAAATTTGCATCCTGTCTTCAAAAAAAGCTTATCCATTTTACAAAGTTCAAAGCAGAGTAGCATAAAGAAACAATCACATTTTGTTCTAATTAATATGTCCCAGTACTTTACAGACTATTCGACAAGAACATTGATTCTCACTTTACCCACAAGTGAATACAACGTGTGTTAGTGCTTTGTACTGCAACTTGTTTGCAAAAGATTCTTTAAAATATTAACAGCTCTATCATACACTCTGACACTTCTGATTATTAAAGGTTTTAAGATTAATACCAGATTCCTAGTGAGCGTAAAATATAGCTTTCTATTTTATTAGATCAGTGCAATACTACAACTATCAAGTACCCGATATAAGCTATCATCATCAGGCAGGCCTTTTTTTTTAATTTTGCCTACATCTTATCAGAACTAGTGAAAGAATTATTCAGAAGATCTTCACTAACTTTAATACTTAAATTTGTTATGATGCCATATTATTTCCTTCTTAATGTCTTAATAACTAAAACTGGGAAAAATACAGGAAGCACATAAGGGGAAAAAAATCCAACACATAGTATTTTTTCCTGTATACATTATTATCCCTGGGACAGATCTTCAGCTAGTCTAAACCATCCTACTTCCTGCTAAAAATTATGGGTTTTTTGTTGTGTTTTGTTTTACTTAGACTTCTATTTGAAAAAAATGACAGGTGTTTTCCTCCTTTTTCATGAAAAGGAGCAGCCTCGATTCTAACAAATGCACTCTGTGGAGTGAAAGAAGTAGATTTTGAGGGGAAGGTTACTGGAGTAAAAGAAAAGAAAGAGGCTTGGAAGTTAATTGTTCTCTATAGCATATTCTTCCTAGCCGTTGCTGAAGGAATACCTGCTGTGAAATGTTTGAGACATTATCACCCATCTTTTGCTTTTGAGCCCTACATCTTAATTAAAGGACTCAAGATTTCTTCGGGTGAATGCAAGTGTTCTGCAATTCCACAAGTAGAAATGTAATACTTGTGCATTGCATACCCTTGGGCCAGATGTGGGCAATTATTTGGGCCTGAGGGCCACAGAGGGAGTTTTGATGAGCTGTCATGGGCCAGGTCAGCACCCAACCTCCACTGCTCCTTGCAACAACTCACCAAAATTCCCGCTGGGGATTTGGGTGGGTGGGGAGCAGTGTTGAGGAGTGGGACAGGTATGATCCACGCCCTGCATAACCTGCCCTATGGGGGTGGGTTGTGTGTGTGTGGGGTTATGGGTGTGTGTGGAGGGGGCCTATGGGTGTGTGTGGGGGGGAGCATGGGGTGCTGCCTGGGAGCCAGCCAGGAATGAGGAGAGGGAGAGACAGGGGGTACATGCAGCATAGCTCACTTGGTGAGTGGCTGCTATGGTGCCCTGCCCAGGAAAGCCTGTGCTATGTTTCCACCCACACCCACTGGCCCCTGGCCCAGGCCCCAGCCAGCACACAGTTTCTGGTGGGACTGCTCCCAGGGTGGCTGCAGTTGGCCAAGCTTTCTGCGAGGTGAGGGGAGCAGAGCAGGTCCCAGTCAGCTGCAGCCACACTGGGAACAACTGCATGCTGACCAAGGCCTGGGCTGGCAGGCGCTGGTGGAAGGGTGATGTGTGCTGCCCCAGTTGGAGCAGGTGGGGCTCAACCCAATGTGGAGCACCATGGCATGAGCAGCCACGGACTGGATCCAGTCTGGTGGCACGCCAGATCCAGCCCATGGGTCATATTTTGCCCACCCTTGCCTTAGGCAATAGCCAGAAGAAGCATACTCTTGAGTAAAGATTTGGAGCAAAAGGGAGGCAAAATGTAGTACAGAATCACAGACAATTCATACAGATTCCAAGAGTTCCCTTTTGTTATAGAATATCTATCTACTGTCCTAGGAAAATGAACCTTGTGCTGATTCTCTGGTGGAAGGAGGGAAAGAAATAGCAGTGGCAGGGCAGAACAACTCCTACTGGAATATAATGGAGGGAATAATTGGGACCTTGTTATGCTTTTTGTGGTATGAGTGAGATGAGGTGACTGTAAAATGATCAAATTTGTAAGTCAAGTATTGTGTAATCTCATAAGTGTAACACAACACACTTCATATTTTCTGTAGGTTCAGTACCTGTCCCCACCTGAAACCATTCAAAGTACCTAATGTTCTCCCTGCACACAATTTTGCAGGAAATAATAACCCAGCCAAGTCTTGTTTAATTTTATTTTTTTTCCAGCCCTTCACTAAGTGGCTACTCTTTTAGATGCTTGAAAACCAAATGTTTCCTTCTCTACAGATTTTATGCTTTCCATTTGGCTAGCATTGATTTCCTTTTTCTTTTGTTTTTTACTAGCACATAGCCAAGTTCATATTTTTGCTTATTTCATTGTCTATGCACCAGAACAATCAAAATTGTTGCCAGCACACCTCAGGGAATAGCAATAGTTAATTAACTGCAATTGCTACAGCTGAGCAAAAGTATTGGCTTTTTGTTGGTCCCACAAACAGACTGACTATCGAAGAGTACTTCTGTTTCATACTTATGTTAAATATTGATATTTACAAAATTGTTTTAGCTTATTTTTACAGATTGGAACATTCAAATAAGTACACCTTTTTTCATGCTAGAGCAGTGAATCTGAAAGCCAGCCAAACTTTAAGATATATATTTTTATGAATAGTGATGATTGAGAGGGATTTCCAAATCAATACATTTGATAAACAATTTCTATTTATAACCCATAGAATCATAAGATAGTAGGATTGGAAAGGAACTCAGGAGATCATCTAATCCAGTCCTTCCCCCAAAGAAGGATCATCCCAGTCAAACATTTGTGTAACTTGATTATAGACACCCCTAAGGATAGAGATTCCATAACTGAGGTGCACCTACACAAGATGCTTTACTGTGCATTAGACTAATCTAATGCACAGTAAAGCATCAACACCTACAAGTGTGCAACATTTACTACACATTATATTAATCTAATGTGCTGTTTGCTAATACCAACACATATAGATACTAGGTGAATGGCACAATAACTAATGCGCAGTAGCTTACATGTAGCTGCTGGCATTGGGTGCAAACTGCATACAGTCAGCCACACTAGCAAAGAGCCAGCCCTCTGTTTGGGGGACAGCCACATGGCTGGCTGCTTATCTACCCACATGGCAGGGGCAGCATGTTAGCTGACCCAAAGTGGCCTCTGGACCCCTGGCCTGTTCCCTGGGGCCTGTGCCAGCATCTTCTGGATCCTATAGCCCCGTGGACCCCATCTGTGACCCCCAGGACTGCTAAGAGGCAAAGCTTGCCTCCAAGACACCATGCCCTCTTCCTGTGGGCATGTACCAAACAGCACCAGAACCTGGAGTCCCAGCCTGACCCCCAAGGCCCCTAGCAGCAGCTGCCAAGTTGGGCTCTCCAACACCAGAGACAGCAGCCCAAAACCCAAAATGGGCCCAGAAAGAGACTGCAGACCTGATTCCCATTTGGGGCAAGGCAGATATCCACCACTAGTGTGGCTGGACTACAATGGCAAACGCCCACATCTATGCCATGATGCCAGACCATATGTAGAAATATGGCTACCCACCACTCCAGCCAGCAGTGCCATGTGAAGGTCAAGGCCCTGCAGACACAGTGTGTGTGAGTGACAGACCACAGTCATCACTTTGGGGTTGCCTGCAGGTCCATGCCCTTCATGTAGGAGCTGGACTGGATCCTGGGCCCAAGGGACCTTTAGTGAGGCCTGCCATTTGTACTTCAGCATGGGGGGTGGGCTGCCAAAGCCTGTACCATGGCCCAGTGAAAAGGAGGACTTAGCAGGGGAGGGCCCCTCAGAGCACCACCCAGTGGCACACTCCCTAGCTGTGGGCTCCCCTGGAAGTTCAGGCATGGGAGCAAACTGCCTAGCCTGGGCAGGGGATGAAGAAGAAAGGCTGCCTTTGGCAAGTGGCAAGTGGCCCACCTATCTCCACTGTGGGATCCGTGATGGAGGACTTGGGCAGTGGCCACTGGTAGAAGGACCCACCTAGCCAACAGCCATGATCCCTGGGCATCTGTGCAGGTGTGATCTCTGAATTGAGGCTGGGTGGCACACAGCTTCTCGGTATAGTGTATGTTACCTTTGAAATGCTGCAAGCTCCCACAAAGAGTCTCTCTGTCCTTGCTCTATAAGTCCAGCAGCTGCATGTGGAAGAGGCCCACCAGCTGCTGGCAGAGATGGGGCTGCAAGGATAACATCACCATCAGCCGGCACCCTGCACATGTACTACTTCCATCAATGCTGAACCCAGGACTGGACCCTGATCCTGAACCATCTGATTATAGTGATGAAGGAGCAGTTGGCAGATTCTCAGGCCTGGTGAGCCCAGAATCTGGCAAGGGAGTAAGAGAGGGCGCAGGCATACCTTGGCATATCACCCTCCTGGAGAGTCTAGTGGAGGCTCAGGACTGGCAAGGTATTATGGTGGCCCAGGCAATGGAGGTGATGGAAGAGAACCAGTGGGTCCTTGAGACCATCCTGGCCCTGGTGGTCAGCTTTGGGCCACCTGACACCCAGGCCCTGGCGCCAGCCATGGACCCAGCCTCACTTGGCCCCTGGCTCCCTCCCATGACCCAGTGCCAGGCCCAACAGTTGGTTTGGAAGGAGATACAGAATCATCTGCACTAGACAGGGTCCCCTGCCTCTGCTTCTGAGCCTGATCCCCTGGGAACTTGCCCCCCTGCCTGGGCTGCTGCCCACCACTTGCTCGACTGACTTGTGGGACAAGAGGTGGGTTGTTGTGTGGTGGAGGGAAATAAAATCTAGTGTTTCTTGCAAACTGTCCATAGTATGCTTGTTCTTGGAGTAGCACTGTGGACCTGGGGTCAATTGCAGCCACCTAGATGCCCTACTGTGGGAGCTGGAGGAGGTGGTGATTAGCAAATGCCTTACAGACACAGTATCATGGCCACCACTGCTGGGGAGAAGGCAAGGAGCATTCATGGCATGTTGACCACTGGTTCCTGGGAGAACATCCCCTGCCAGCCTGAGTCTTCTCCCCCCATGCTTCCTCTCAGCCTGAGGCTGCCCTGGAGCTCCCTGACAGACTGAGGCTGTTCATGTGCCTCCTGCCAGCCCAGGACTGGCACCCAGCCAGCTAAATCTGGAGCTTGGAGCTCCCCTTAGTTGCAGGGTAGGAGCAGCCCTGGACTTGACTGCTCCTGTTGGGCACAAATCTGAGCCCAACAGAGCACATGTGTAAATTAGGGTTGTGTGAAATGGCTTTTTCGTTTCAGTTTTGGATTCAGCCATTTCAGAGGACAATGATTCATTTTGGTGTTTTGGATCACTGTTCCATTTCTATTCAGCCAAATCTGTTTCAGAGTTTCGATGCAGTTTTGGCACTGATTCAGAGTTTCTGATCAGCTGGGGAGAGGTAGGCACAGCCAGGTGGCTGCAGGTTCTCTCACAGCTCCTCTAGCTGTGCCTTCCTCTCCCTGGGTGGGAGTAGCTACAAGAGAAGCCCCCATAGCTGCCCTGCCCAGCCCCAGACTCCTGGCACTTTAAAAAACCAAAACAAAACAACCTACACTCACTGGCTTCAGCAGCAGCAACTGGGGCCTCTGAGAGCTCGTGGCAAAGTCCCCCTGCGCAGTACAGCGGAGAGCAGCAGAGGTCACCCCCCCACCTGGCTTACGCATGGCAGCTGCCCCATGGTGCTGGTGCAGCACAGCTCGCAGGGTGCTGCACACTGTGTGGGAGTTGGGGCCACTGGGGCTGAGTGGTGCCAGTCTCTGGTTGACTGCTGAAGCCACCCTAGCTCAAGACAGTGCACGGTGCCCTGACAAGCTGTGCTGCACCTGCATGATGCTACAACTGGCAGGCGTGGGTGCAATTCCTGATGCCCCACCCTGTGCGCAGGGGCCCTGCCATGAACCCTCAGAGGCCCTGATCACTGCCAGTGAGCTTGCGCCATTTTTTTTTCTTTTTTTTTGAAGTGCTGGAAGGCTGGGGCCAGGTAGAGGATGGGGCTAGGCAGGGCAGCCATGGGGGCTTCTCTCACAGCTCCTCCAGATGTGCCTGAGTCTGCCCTGGCAGGGGAAGGCATGGGAGAAGCCTCCATGGCTGCCCTGCCAGGCTCCCTGCCCCGCCCAGCTCAGCCCCATTCTCCTGGCACTTTAGAAGGAGGGCTTCCTAGGCGCAACTCCAAAACATTTTGGGTGGTTTCATTTAATTTCAGAGATGTTTCAGAGCCTTCTGTTTTGTTCAGGTTCAGTGTTTCAGGTACAGAAACAGGCTGAAAACCCTCTGAAATGAAATGGCTGTAAAAATTTCACAAAACCCTAGTGTAGATGTGTTCCTAGACAAAGCTTAATGTGTCTGAATTTACTAGGCAGTAACATTCATGTGCATTAATTGCACATGTAGATGCACTTTCAGTAGCCTGTTCTAATGCTTAACCACCTTCATAGAACCACCTTCAGAGGGAAATATTTTTTCTAATATACAACCTTGTAACAGGGGGCCTTCTTGGGGCCAGTCTGCCATTAGCCTGCCCGTCCACCTATTCCTGAGCTAACTGCCTACCTCACTCTCCTGCTACACCTTGTTGTTTCATAATTGATTCTAATTAGGCGGGACGCTGCCCATCCTTGCCCCAATACCAGGGGGTGCTATTTGCAGCTCTGATCCTCCCCTACACCTGAGCCCAAGCCTTACAGATGGCATCCAAGTGACACAATGCTCCCAGCCTACAGCCAGACCAAGCTTAGCCCTCATTGCCAGGCTTCATTCATACATGCACTCATACTGCCCTTTTCTCACTAGGGCCTGTCATGTTCCACCCCCTCTCACAGGGTCTCTTTCATGCATTGACAACTTGTACTGCCTTGCTTCCTCTCAGAGCAGCACCCTTAGGCCATAGGCTTTATCTTGCACAAACCTTCGGTGGCAGATGTACCTTGTTTTGGGCCTCTCCTAAGACACTCACCAGGGTAGTGGCCAGCCAATCACCTGACCTTGGCCAAACTTGCCCTGGCCCCTCTATGGGCCCCTCACACCCACACTGGGCTCCCCACCCTCTGGCTCCCCCCTCACTGGTGCTCCACTTCCACCCCCTCATTGGGGCCAAGGGGCTTCCCTCTCAAGTGGAGGTTCAGGTGGCCTTAGCCATGCCTAGTCCTGACTTCTACCCACAGTGATGTGGGGACTTGGGGTTATTGAAGCGCCCTGACCCACCTTCCACCAGGGTGGTAATTGGCCCGGTATTTCCTGAGGGCTCCTGCACCACTGGAAGCCCCACCAAGATACCCACACCAGGCAGGGTGCCGTTTTAGGTCATGCCCAGGACCAAGAGCCTCTTGCTTCTACCTGCAGGTGTTCCATTTAGCAGGTCAGCCAGGCAATGTTCTGCTCTGTTTATATAGGTGGTGTTGCTTCTAAAATGGCTGCCACAATCAAGCACCTGCTGGCTGCTTGACTTGGCTCTTAAAGTGGCAGGCACCAACAGTGCCCTTGCACAAGCCTACATTTCCCTTCCTTCAATTTAAGGGCATTGATCCTTTTCCTGTCCCCTTCAGCCATAGAGAATAGTCCTGCATACCCTTCAGTTATTTGAAGACTGTTTTCAAATCCTCCCTCACGCATTTCTTGTTCTGACTAAATAACTGTAGTTCTTTCAGCCTGTTCTCAGTAGTAATATTTCCCAGGCTTCTAGCATCATTTTTGTTGCTCTATATTGGATTCTTTCTAATTTGTCCACATCTTTTTTGAACTGAAGGACCTGAAAATGGACAGTTCTCCAGATAAAGCATCATAACCACCAACTAGAGCAAGAAAATCACTTCCCTTGTTTTGAAAGTGACACTCCTATTAATACATCCCAGTGTGCTATCGGCCTTTTTTACAAGAGCATTTTGTTATTCAGTTTATGCACTCTAACCCCCAGGTGGCTTTCTGCAGTATTCCCACTTAGTAAATCATTCCCTAGCTTTTATTTTTACTTGCAGTTCTTCTGTCCAAACTGCAGGACTTTGCACTTTTCTTTGTTGAATTTCCTTTGGTCAATTTCAGACCATTTCTCCAGTTTAGCAGGTCATTTTGCATCTCAGACCTATTCTCCAAAGTGTCTGCAACCCTGGCCAAGTTGTATCATTTGCAGTTGTGCTAAGTACACACACAATCCCATCCTCCAAATATTTAATTTATACATTTAACAATACTGAACCCAGGACAGACTCCTGGGGAACCCTACTCAGTACAAGTTTCCCTTGTTTTATTCAGTAGATGTGTTCCTGAAACACTGTGCATAACTCAAATTCATATAAAGGGAACCCACTTTACCAGGTTACAAATAGGGATACGTTCCAACACCTCAAGCGGAGGGGCAATGGCAGCACTGGGAGGGACCACAAAATTCACCATAGCTCCCCTATAGCCCCCCTCCCACTGCCACCACCACATGCCCTGAGTGCAGCCTGGCCCACCCCTCCCTGATGGGAAGAGCCTGGCTGCAGGGGCTGGGGTGAGTGGAGCCTCAGTCTGCCTCCCCTCACCAGTGGTGAGGAAGGGAGTGGGGATGGAGCAGGTTCTGGAGCTGTACAGCTGGGGTGGGGCACAGGACAGGGGGCACACCTTCTACTCCTATGGGATGCTGCTGTGGGCTGGGGCTGGGGGCATGCCGGTAGCAGCAGGAGCCACGTCCCCATTTCCAAGGCACACCCTGGCTGTGCGGTGCCTGCCTCTGCCCCAACCCCAGCCCCAGCCCCAGCCCCTCCCTCACCACTGATGGAGGAGCAGATCAAGGCCACACCCACCCCAGCTCCTGCTCCTGCCTGTGCCGCTGAGGCCTTGATCTGCCCCCACCCACTGTCTTTTCCCCTCTCCCCACAGAATTACCTGCTGCCGATCACATAAGAGTGAATTTACCTCACATATTACAAATTTTGCATATAAAAAGGGTCATTGCATAATAGCAAATTCACATATACAGAACCCACATAAAGTGAGGGAAACCTGTACCTTCTCGCAAGTAAATATTGAGCCATGGAGGACTACATGCTGAGCACAGTGGTCTGACAAGTTTTGTGTTCACCTTACAGTAAATCTGGTGTTCAATTCCTTAGCTGACTATTGAGAATGTCATTAGAGATCATGTTGAAAGTCTTGCTAAGGTAGAGGTATATTTTGTTCGCTTTTCTACCTCTATCCACACAGTCTGCCATTTTATCACAGAAGAAAATTAAGCTAGTTAGGCACAATTTGTGTTTTGATACATCCACCATGGCTGTTCCAGATAACATGGTTTGCCTAAGGGTGCTTACAGCTGGATTCCTTGATTACCTGCTTCATAATCTTTCCTGACATTGATGTCAGTCTGAATGGTTTACAGTTACATGGCTCCTCCTTCTTTTCTTTCCTAACGATGGACACCATATTTTTCCATTTCACCCACATTTACTCCTAATCTTTTTTGTGTACCTTATTGTCCCACTATGGCCAAATACCTAAGATTATGGAATCAAATCAAGTCTCCTCTTTTGGCATTGTTCATTCTTTTGGAAGAAGAACTGGTAAAGTTATTCTATATAAATCTATGAAAATGCAGAAAGAAGATTCTGTAAAAGTTATATATAAGCCCATTATTTTGTATTCTGCCTACAATAAGGAAAATTTAGATGAGACAACAGGAAGAACTTTCTAACCCCATACAAGCATTCAGTTTCTCCTAGGAGAGTCAGGGGCCTCTACCCCATCACTGAAGGTGAGAGGGAGTCAGGGTTCAGCTGAATAGCTCCAGCCTCCTGGAAAACCTTATAGTGGCTGAGGGCCCATGATTATAATTGCCATACACCCCAGCCTGCACAGTGCAACCAGTGATTGACAGGCCTGGGGTAGAAGTAGTGGGTCAAGTGACCTAGAAAGAGACCTAAAAGTCCATGGCCTGAGACAAAGGAGGCAGTCTAGCCTTGCCAGCTGCAAGGAGTGGAGTTCTGTAGAAGAGAAGGGCTGACTGTCCTTGAAGGAAGGACTCTAGACTGCAGAGAAACTGTAGGGAAGCCCTTGCACCACCAGGCAGTAGAATAGAAGATAAGTATTTTGGGGCCTTGTGTTGTAGTTCATTGCTATGCATGCTGTTGACCCAGGATTGGGATACCTTTTGTTTGAGAGCAGATGCTCACATTTTGTTGTTTGTATTTAAATACTAGAGGACAAGGTTGTGACTGTAAAGGTGGAAGAGGACACAGAGGAGGGTGCCAAAGGCATCCCGGGTCCTAGGCCCTTCAAAGTAGGGACACACTGCTGATAACAGAAGGACTGTGGTGTCAAACAGAAAAGACCAGGGATGAGAGAACCAGAGCGTCCCAGGGTGAGGCCAGGGCCAAGGGGCCACAAAGGTCAAGGTTGGAGCTGCACACTGTCAGCACTGCAAGTTCTCCACTCTTCAGGGTCACAGCATTCAAATACCTGTACATACAGCTCTGGGTAAGTTTTTCAACCAGAAGAACAAACCTGAGAGAATTCTCCCAGATTATTTGAATGTGTGTACACAGCCTATGAGGTTAAGCATGGGAACTAATTACCTTGAGAGGTTATTTAACATCTATCAATTAAAGTTTTTAAGTGCAGGTTAGGCAAACATTTGCCCATGGTGCTTTTAACAAAGATGCTCTGTGTTTTTATTAAGCTTGGATTCATGGAAGTCTTGTGTTCCCTTCCCACCTTTTTTGTGAGATTCTATGTGAGAATATATGTGAAAGGGATTTGCTTATCCAAAATGGTTTTGGAGACCATAGTACTTTAGGATTTCAATTCAATTGGAGACATGGCACAAAAATGTTTCAAAATCTCATGCAAAGCATTTAGTGATCAGATAAATTGCAAAGAAATTTTATGGGCTTTTTGTTTTCTGTTTAGTCAAAGCTATAGAACTTGTATATAAAACTGTAGCATTTTTACCATTCCTTCCTTTGTATCTTTGCATGAACATGGAATAATTTTCTCAGTTCTGTTGTGTTCTGAACCAGTTAACTACCATAATTCATAAAAGTCAAGAGGTAACTACATTAAAGGAAATATAGTGCTAAATTCCTGTATTCCTAGAGCTATTTCATATGGGTCTAGTCCTAAAGCAAAAGTTAGAACAAATCTAAAATGTGTTCTGACTTTTGCCATATGGCAACATCTATAGTTAATCAGTACATAACAATGTTCTGACCACAGCCATTTCACCATCCATGTTGCCATGCAAGAAACAAGGTGTTATCGGTACTAACTGCTACAGTTTCTCTAAAAAGGTGAGATTAGCTCTAGACTTCAGAGAAGAGGAGGGGTGGGTGGGAGTCTTCACTACCATTTTATATGACTTTAGAAAATCTTTGTACCTAAAGGAGCAGCAGCACTGCCCCAAAAGGACGGTATCATGCTTCTTGTCATTTATGTTTAAGTAAAACTCTAAGTGATATTTTAACATTGTGTTTCAGTATTTATATTATTTGATATAAATGTTTTCTTTTTCTCTGTTGATATCAGAATAAATGGATGAGTGGAGGTTACAATCAGCATAAATATCCTCACAAAAAGTAGTCGCTGAAGTTGCATTTAAGTTGATTACTTGGAATTGATTTTATCCTATTAAAAGATATTCTAATTACTATGAAACAGGAAAAACTGAAGCACTACACTTCATTCTAATGACACTGATTAGAATAAATTTGCAACATCTTAAGCTACATAGATTAATAACTTGCATATATTAACAACAACAGGAACAATTCCTTTGCACAGCAAGAACAATTGGGCAATCATTCTTCCAACACATTAAGTTCCCTTTGTTTTGATTTGTATATTTACGCAACATGTACATTTAACTTTGGCTAAGTGATTGGACTAGTAATAGAACTCAGATACTCCCATTGCTATTGCGACTGTTTCAGCTTCAGTCCTCCTGCATCAGCTGCATCTGATTCAATTACTGATAGCATATTTTCTACAAAATCAGTTTTTTCATTTAGGCTGATATTAAGCTATTTCCTATGCGTCAGTGGTGAAGAATTCCCAGATGGTAGAGAAAATACAGTTCCTCCATGGAAGTTCTCCTTAGGGGGAGGAATTCCATATGGCTGTAATGTAAGTATATTCCAGTTAGAAAGGTTTCATGTACAGGTGGGGACAGGGCACAGGCAGGCCAAGGATGACAAAGTAGAATCTGGCATGTTACAGATCTTACTTATATTTCTTTATTAACTATTCAGAACCTTAAGTAGAGTCAGCTATTAAATTCCACATAGTGATGTTCATGTCTTACAAACTAGATTATACATCAATTGCAAGCCATACATTCATCCTTCAAGAGAATACTCCCTAGCTTCCTCTACCTACAACTGTCAACAAGCAAGTTGCTCTGCCTAAGGCTACCCACAATTTAGCAGCTTGCTTTACAATGGTACAAGCCACTGATAGCATGCAACATCAGTCACGTATGCTGTCCACAGGAAGAAAAAAAAACTATTCACTTCTGGCTTCTGTTCAAATTCAAATTTCAGTTATTTCGGTCCCTGAAAAGTGTCAGATAGACTGCTCTGGAGATAGAAGTCCTGTTTATGCAAAAAAACTGCCCTCTTTTTCACTGTATCCAACCAGTTTGCCTCAGGCTGTTGTGGATGA
Source organism: Crocodylus porosus (assembly GCF_001723895.1). Taxonomy (NCBI): domain Eukaryota; kingdom Metazoa; phylum Chordata; order Crocodylia; family Crocodylidae; genus Crocodylus; species Crocodylus porosus. Next base: position 8,173,856 of record NW_017728907.1, read on the forward strand.
AGGCGTAGTTTGCCAGTCACATTGAATCAGTCTTTGTCCCCTTCCTAAGGCCACTAATAGGAAGCTATTAAGATAGTGGTTTTAGTGATGACACTTGTCCTCTAGGATCTGGATTGGGATCACCAAGTACTGTAATTTCACCTCAGTAACTGAACAGCAACCAAACTGTACCTGTACCTGGCTAGAAACAGCACCCTAGGCTCTCACTGGGCAAATCTACGCATTCATTAATGTGCCATTGTTATTGCACATTAAGTTTAATACCTGTAACTGATACTAATTCAATGTGCAGTAACCAGTGCTTTTAGTGACATTAATGCACAGTAGACTAATTCCACTGCCCATTAGTGTGTTAGCACATCTTTTGCCATGAGGTACTAATGTGCAGTAGAAATAGTCTGCTTCACATTTAACGTCATGTGTAGACGTGCCCATTATTAAGCTTCTGAGCCATAGCCTCTTAAGCATGTAGTAATTTCTATATACAGAGAAAGATTTGTTTAGTGATAAAGGCAGCTTTGTTTGATGCCTGTTTTTTAAAAGCAATAAGGGAAGACTATCTTTATGCAATTCCATAAACAACCTACAAAAATCACTAGGTTTTATTTGTAGTGCATATATACTTACATATCTCTATTTAAGCTGAAAACATAGTTCATCAAAAGAGAATATAAAAAAAGGTTCTCCTAACATATGTATATTATGACATTGTCAGAAGTACCCACAAGGATTATCATAGATAGCAAATAACTTTTTAAGAGAAGATGCATTTCTTGTAACATACATATTCCAAAACAGAAATAAAAACAATCTAAACTAGTAGTATTTTTTCATTCAGCTTTTTAATGACAGCTTACTATATTATGGTACAGCACATACTTTTCCTACTCTGAAATCTAGAAGAGATTAACATAAAAATTTAATAATAAATCCAAACCAAACCTGTATGATTTAAGGTTCAACTTTCCAATGGAACCACTATATTTTTACCTTTAAAAAGAAAGCATTCAAAAATCCTTCAATGTTATCTTTAATTAAAAAGTTACAAGAAATTAATTCTGGCTTTTCAGAGTTTAAGGATCAGATCCTTCAGATAGTGCAAATCATTATAAAACTACTAAGATTCAGCCCTTTCTGTTTCCGTTGTCCAATATTTGCACCTTACTGGAAGAGAGTATTTTCAAGAGTAATTTGAATTATTCAGACCTTCAAATGAATGTATGAATTGTATTATTTAAGAAGAGTCCACAAAATATCTATATCAACATTATGACCATACTTCTCCCCTCATAATGCATTCAATGTACTTAATTAATCCTAATATAAGAAAAAGGAATTTAACAATATCTGTATTAATATTTTTTCAGTAGAGTACGTAGTTAAGCAAGAGAGCAATTTTGGAATTCCTGGAGGAAACTATGGCTGTTGCAGCCCAATACTTGTTTACAAAGTGGTTTTGTTTTTTTAGGTTTTTTTTAACTGTAATAAAATGACCTGAAATTGCTATATATTAAAATATTGCTACATATTAAAATATTTACAAACACTTTGTCAGAAGTTAAAGCAGAAAAAAACTTTAATAAAAAAAGGAGGATTGTTCTCCTTATATTTTGCATCATGCCCCAAGGGTCACTAGGCTTTAGTTCTGGTGCTAAATGAAAAGGTCAATGTCCACAACAGCAAAAGCACAGGAGTCAAACCAGAGTACCAAGAGCTAGAAACTCCTAGCCCTTTTTTATGCAAGTTTCAAGATAACCACCAAGATATTGCATCTTATGGGAAAAGGACAAGTAAACAACATCTCCATGATTAGGAACATGTGTTCTGAGGTGCTTCAAAGGCTTTAGAGGTGCTGCAAAATGCACATGGTGCACATAAATTGTTTCACTGTGTTGTATATTTGCAGCACAGTGCCAAAATTATCATGTGCCTGGATCATTGCTACTACAGCCCCAGGAGGGCCCCAGGTCCCAGGTAACGCTACTGGGGCCAGCCCAGATGCTGACTCCAGCCTACCTTACCCCACTCGGGGAAATTTGCCGTGTGACAGAGTGTATGCAGAAGCATTCCCTGGGGACAGCTACTAGTGGTGCAAATATGTTTTGATGCTCTTTGTCCCTGAGGAAATGCATGTGTACACTCATGGGGATGTGCCTGTAGGGAAGAAAAAAAATATGTGGGATGTTGCATGAGAGAAAAAGAGTTGTGGCAACTAGCTCCAGGAAACTTTTGGAGGGACTGGATGTATTTAAATCAGCTGGTCCTAATGATCTCTCCCCAGGACTGACACCACATGCCTCCTCGCTCCCTGAGGCCATACAGAGAGAGAGAGAGGGACATGGCAATTTGTAGAGGCACCCTGAGTGCAGTGGAGGGGATGGAGACCAGCTACCAATGGACTGTGTGTGGCAGCACCGTCTGAGCCCAGGCTGGGGGCACAAGCTCCCTCCATCTAACTGTGCTCTGCAACCAGGAAAGTCCTTTAAATGCTCCTGCTTCTTCCACCTGCGATTTCATAGATTTAATAGATTTTAGGGCTGGAAGGGACCTCAGAAGATCATCGAGTCCAGCCCCCTGCCCAAACGGCAGGAAGTCAGCTGTGGTCATAGGATCCCAGCAAGATAAACATCCAATTTGCTCTTGAAGGTGTTCAATGTAGGTGTTTGAACCACCTCCGATGGCAGACTGTTCCAGACCTTGGGGGCTTGGACAGTAAAGAAATTCTTCCTTATGTCCAGCCTGAAACGGTCTTGCAGGAGTTTGTGACTGTTCGACCTCGTCATCCCTTGGGGTGCTCTGGTGAACAGACGTTCCCCCAGATCCTGGTGGTCACCCCTGATAAACTTATAGGTGGCCATCAGATCACCCCTGAGCCTACGCTTTTCCAGGCTAAAGAGCCCCATGGCTCTCAGCCTGTCGTCATAAGATCTGTTTTCCTGACCTCTGATCATGCACGTGGCTCTTCTCTGAACTCTCTCAAGCTTCTCCACATCCTTTTTGAATTGTGGAGCCCAAAACTGGATGCAGTACTCCAGCTACAGCCTTATCAAGGCCGAGGACAAGGGGAGAACGACGTCCCGGGATTTGCTTGAGAAGCATCTATGGATGTAAGCCAGTGTTTTGGTCGCTTTACTAGCTGCAGCATCGCATTGCAGGCTCATGTTCATCTTGATTGATTGATATTGTATTGTTGTATATCTTTTAGGAAGTATAGTCACTAACCTAGCCCAAATAGTCTAGATATTGTAAAGAAACAATCATTGCCCCAAGTAGCTTAAGATTTTACACAAGAGATAACATGTGAATACATAATGAAATAAGGAGACAATACTAATAATTTTGTGATCTCAACATACCATTAACCAGTTTTGGAAAGTCATCACAAAGGACAGTGTTAAGGAGTAATTATCTTGTATGAATGTGTTTCAAACACCTAATGAAACTCTACTCAAGCAGGAAGATGCCATGAGGGAGAGAGAAGATAACTGTTTCCTTGACAATATAATAAGTAGCTGATGAAACTGTCAAAGAATTGCATCCACTTTGCAGTAATGTACAAATACTATATGTTGACCTGGTGAGTGGGATACTTACTGTATACATGTATTGACTTTATTTCATAAAGAGCTCTAAGGAACAACCAACAGGGTGGGAAAAAGTGGTCAGGTAAGCCATTTCTTTGCAAACACCTGTGGGTTGTTAAGGACAGGAAAATGTCCATGCACACTGGAGATTAAGGTAACCGAAACGGATTTTAAAATGAACACTCACAAAGGAGAGGTTTTGAGAAGGACCAAACTGAGAAAGAAGCACACCCTCAGATACCTGAATAAGGCAGGTATGCATACTGTAATATTAGTATATTATATGATGTTTGGTAAGAAACATGGATAAAAACTGTTGTTTTAAAATCATCTCTCTATAAATGTTTTCCGCCAGTATTAAAACAAGCAATACTTGATTTCAAGAAGGTTCTTTTGTCACTTAATAACACTGGTCCTGGACTCTTGACAGCAAAGCAGCCGATATATGCTTTTTGTAGCTAAGTGCATGGTTTAAGTGTTACCCCTAAGTAGAATACTGTGTCCAGTTTCAGTTCCCCCCCCCCACTACAAACTTCGTAAGACCTGCTGTGTAAGATATGTTAATAGGAAGACTACTGTAAGCTAAAGCCTGGATCAAAAGTAAGAGAATCACTCCTATTTCAAACACCATTTACCAGTGCTCATGAGACTTCAGTTCTGGTAAACTGCCAAGAAACTTAAGGATACATTTCAAAGCCTGATTCCTTAGAGTCTGCACTCAAAGGACACATCCCCATAAGGGGGAATGTGCATTACCTGGGGACTACCAGCAATGGTGCATATTTGTGCCACTGCTAGTTGTCCCCGGGTAATGACTTTCCATGCATACTCTGGTGCATGGCAAATTGCTCTGGGTGGGATAGGGGAGGCTGGGACCAGCACCTGGGTTGGCCCCAACAGTCTTATCTGGGGGCCTCTTGGGGCTATCGCAGAGGTGAACTATATGCTCAAATCCTGACCAGAAGCTGGAGCATGGCTCTGGCTGTCCAGGCTCTAGTTTCATGTGGTGTATACTGCAGCCACAACCACTGTGCCACTTTTTCTCTGGTGTGGGTTTATTTGACGCTGGAATTTCCTGGTGTCAAAAAAACCAGACACACCGCAAATTAGCAGTGTGGTGAATGCCTGCATGTGTGGCGCATGTGGTTTGCAGCACCATGGATGGGCCTGTGGTGCCACAAACCATATGTGTATGCTCATCTGCATCCGCCCAAAGACACCAGAAAGGGGATGTGTAAAGGTATCCTGGTATTTGGGACAGAAGTCTGCATCCTTGTCAGGGCAGATGCAAGGATCTATATCTTGATGGTATATGACAGCTGCTGGAGGGGAAGTGATGAAAATAAGAAACAGAAACCTTTAATGTTTGATGTATTGGAGGAGGTGGAGCCAATCAAGGGACGTAAAGATGGGATCCATGAGGTCAGAAGTATACTGAATGGAAATTAGTGAGATGCACAGTAAGTGAAAGAAAGTAAATAAGAAATTGGATTTGTCAGGACATGGAAGGCATTCATGATAAAGAATTTTAGCACTTAGATAAATAGGAAGGAACATAGCTTAGCAATTTTAAAGACAGATAATAGTTATGGGAAGATGTTCTAATGCTTGCATGATTGAAAAAGGAGAGGGGAGATTTTGGGACAGGAGAGGATTGTGGTCTCAGTCATGACAGCTTGACATTTGTAGATATTAGGGAAAAAAATGATTTCAAATTTCAAATTGTCCATATCACAAAACTCATTGTCATAGCAGCAACATTTGAAATCAATCCTGTTCAGGTATATGGAGGAAGATTTATTCACAGCCCTACACATGTTCTTTCCTTACTGGAATTGAAATACATTTGTGGAATTATGCAAAGAAGTTTATATTATTGCTTCCTGTGTGGACAATTCATGCTGACAGAACACCACAGTCTCTAGGGCTGTCAATCCAGCATCTTGCATTAGTAATACATTCACTTCTTTATAAGTGCTTTATTTTGGAAGATCAAATGCAGAGCTGTGAATTGTTTATGAAAGATACTGAGTGTGATGTTCTGGGGTTTAAACTGAGTATATAAATAGACAAGAGCTATGTCTCTGTAATGCACAGGTTATGAAAAAGACAGTAGAGAAAGCAAAAATTAGTTGGAATTAAAATGTTGTCAGATCTTCAGCTGGTATAAACAACCATAGCTCCAGTGACATCAGTCAGCTCTTTCTTTAATTAAGAATAGCTAACCTATATGTATTTAGTGTAAATAGCAAGAACTCCAGAGTTAGAGCAATATTTAAGCCCCTATCTGAACTAGAGTCCCAAGCAAGAGGGAGTTCACCTGGAAACTCTATCTCACCTTCCTTCACTCTAAGCTTGGTGCAGGGAAAAGCGAACCTTTCAGGAACAAGGAGCAGTGAATAAGTGAGCTTGCAGAGGAGCTTCCCAGGGAAGGCCTGCTTGAAAAGAGGAGCAGGAACAGAGAGATGGCAAATTAAAGGACATAGAGAAGTGGTTGAAGGATATCACAATGCCAGAGACACTGAGATTGCTGGCTCTTCCTCTGCTTGCATCTGTGAGGTCTCTGTTCAGGCAGGACTACTCATTGTCAAGGCTTTCACCCAGGTCCTGGTTTGGTGCTGTGGAGACTGTGGCTTGCACATTCTTTCTAGTGACAGTCAGGTGAGGAAGTACCTGAGATGTGAGTGATGCTTCCTAGTATTGTCCCTCAGGGAGCCGACAAAAACACTACGGGAGGAGGTAACAAGACTCTGAAGCATCCTCTGCCATGAGGGCTTCATCAATTTGGTTTTGAAGGAGACATCTAGGACTGTGGAGGAAGGACTGCTAAAGGTAGCACTAAAGAAGGAAAAGGACATGGACTTCCAGGAAGGTGAAGCTGGAAGCTTTTGACCTCTGGAAGCAAAAAGAAAGCTTCACCTCCACCTGCAGCAGTATGCCTGGAGAACAGGCATGGAATCCTATCAACGTAGGAGGAGGAGCACATTCACTTGGTGCAGAAGGCCAAACCAGACATCCCCAAATTTGGGAGTATAGAGAGCACAGCTGGCAAGAAGAAGTGACAGGAGGTGATGGATGGTTGGTGACTCCCTCCAGTGGGGGATAGAGGCATCCATCTATTGACCTGAATTATTGTCTCGGGAGGTCAGCTGCTTGCCCTGAGTCCAGATCCAAGATGTCACAGAAGAATTACAAAGACTCATTTAGCCCTCTGACTACTAACCCATGGTGCTCATCCATATGGGAACCAAAGATACTGCTAGAGGTGGCTCTGAGCAGATCAAAAGTGGACTACAGAGCTCTAGGTGCAAAAGAGAAGAGGACAGGACTGGATGTGGATAAATGGACTGTAACATTGATAGAAAATGGGCTGGATCACTGGGCTCAAAGGGTGGTAATCAATGACTCAATGTCTAGTTGGCAGCCAGTATCAAAGTCTGGATGCTGGTTTTTTTCACCATTTTTATCAATGACCTGGAAAATGGGATAAAGTGCACCCTCAAGAAGTTTGCAGGTGACAAGAAGCTAGGGGGAAGTCTTCTTTTTCATGTCTGCAGTCTCAATTTTCTGCATGGTGTGCTCCCGATATTCTGCACAGGCCACTGCTTATGATGTTGGTGTTGCCTGATCTTGTTGTGTGCATTGTGGCAATATAGCCCATCTCAGGAAATAATATATGGTTTGCTTCTCCTGACAAATGCATCTGTTGTTTGCATATAGGTCCCATGATTTCATGAGAAAGTTGCATCTGCTGAGACACATTCTTAATCTCTTCAGGCTCTGCCATCTATGTATGCCATTTGTAGCTGGAGCTGGATGCTAACTCCTTACTGGGGGTAATCCCTCACTGGCTGCATTCAACAGCTTTGTCATCTGGTTTCTCCCTTTCTTTTTTGCCAGAGGGTAGTTCTTGCTGATTCCAGTGATGTGGTCAATGGTACAGAAAAGGACAAAAGCTATTTCTCAGTGAGCAATGACAGTGCACTGGTAGATGTCCATATAGTTGGTGGAAGCTGTCTGACTCATACCTAGATATTTCATAGACATCAGGCCTGGAAGGGACCTCGGGAGATCATCGAGTCCAGCCCCCTGCCCAAAGGGCAGGAAGTCAGCTGGGGTCATAAGATC
>NW_017728907.1:8182597-8221984 GCF_001723895.1 Crocodylus porosus
ATAGTAAAACACTGGAACAAAGTTACCCAGAAAGGTTATGGAAACTCCATCCTTGGGGATATATAATAAGACCTAAGCAGATAAAGCCTTGCCTCAAATGATCTAGTTGGGGATGGTCCCACTTTGAGCAGGGGTTTGGACTGTATGATCTCCTGAGGTTCCTTCTACCCCTAATTTTCTATGGCTCAATTATGTAACTTAGATTCAAACTTAGTTCCACATTTTTGAAAGAATGTCCTTCATTTGTTAGCAATCTCTTTGTTCATTGAAAAGTTCTAACTTCAGCATGGTAATGGCATGCACTTTTTCACAACTATAAAATAACATGCAAATATTTTATCTTGGTTTCACTTCAAATGCCATTTTGTGCATACATATATACAATAGTGTCCAAACTTCAGGCAAGCAGCAAACTTTTAAAACTATAGCTTATAAGAATTTGGTCTGCAGAAAGGCAATTTCTAGTTATCCTTAATCATCTTTTCTTAGGAAGAAGTTTTACAATTAGAAATTAGCAATCAGCAACTGAGTACACTTTATCCTGGATAGAGAAACTACCAGAGACCAAGTGACAAGATAGGTTGCTTATATACTGCATGGGAGTTATGGATTGTTTTCTTTCCTTGCCACATTTTTCTTTGCTTTTTGGAGGTCAAAGTTATGAGGAAAGAGATATGTTCATGAGATCATGGTAAAAATACTTCAGAATGATGAAAGATTCACTTAGAGTATAAAAAGAAAGTATCTGAAGACTTGATCAATTACTGATTATAAAGAATTAGGAAAGGGAAGTCATTTGTCCTTGATTGATTGAATGTATATTGAAGTGTTACATTGTTGTTTAGAAGATGAATTATATATCTATATCTATAGATATCTATAGATATATCTTAAACTTCTTGTTTCATTTTAGGTAAAAAAGAAAGTGGGGCTTCTAGAGTTTAGATTGTACTACTTATTTAGAGATAAATTCCTCATTCATTTTCATTTCCTGGAGTAAAGCACATCTTGGAAATTATACTGATCATGAACCATACTGCTGACCCCTGTTCTTGAACAATTTGTTAGTTATATTTAATGTCTTTCCTATCTCTAATACTTACAGTTTTTGAAGACATAGATTAGGAAATATGCCAGTATCAAAAGTAAATCTTTTTTTTCAAGGGTATTTTGTTTTGTGCTTCCTAGGTATGCATGCAACTAGGTATGTTTACAAAACAAGTGATATCTATCTAACAAAAAAAAAAGAGTGTATCAAGGGCTTAGTTGAAATTAATATTATGAAGTAAATACTCTGGATTATTGATTATTACACAGAGCTCTCTGGTGGGGTACTGAGTATACAAAACCAGTGAACTGTATAGCTAGAAATATCAGATCATCAGTAGAAAACTGTGCTCACCTTCTCATATTTTGAAAATATTGCTATTTTTTTCTAAATTAGCTTTTCATATTTCTAAACAAAAAAGCTTAGTGAAAATAAATAAAATAAATGAAGGAAAAATAAATGCCTACAGTGTTTCCTCCATTCAGAAATTTTACCCATAGATGCTATATGAATGCACGGCTTTTTAGACCAATGTCTATTTCTGCATGCAGTCAATTTGGAAAGATTTGCATTTCCCAAAACAGGCAAATGGATATAAAAATGCCACTCTCAAGTGTCATGGAAAGTCTGACTGAGCCACAATGGTATAAACCTAAAAAGATAGGAAAACATTCTCCTTTGTTTATGGAGAGATAAATATTTTTAAATTAAGCATTGCTTCAAAGAATTTTACCTATTAAAAAGCCATTAAACCTGGAGAAGCAAAGAATCATATCGCCAACATCTGTTCTTAGGAAATACTTTGTGTTAGGAACTATTATTGGAAACTGAAGGTCAAGAAGAACAACTGTGTTCACTTCATATTTTTCTTACAAAGAATAAGGCTTATTCTTTCTAAATGAATCAAATAAAAGAGCATTTGAGAATACACATTTGATACAAAGGCAGTGGGGCTACAATTTTGAAGATTGATAGTTAAATAGGAAATTACTTAAAATACATCCCATATTCTAGTTCTCCCCATGGCTATGTACTTAATTTGAGTAAAGAGAAAAATTATTCACCCAATATGAACAAATTGGAAATTGGAATCATATTGAAATAATAATTTGTACTTTAAACAAGAAAATTTCTACCTAGCCTCACAGATAGAAATATTGGATGAAGTATTATCAGGTAGATAACTGAGTCACTGGGCTTGAACAATTCAAAAGACCCTAAGGAAGTTAAACAATCAGAGCCCGATGCGTATCATGTACTGAATGAAAGTCTACAGAAAGTAGTTGTTTAAATCCCTTAAATTGTCTCGAAAGCTCCAGATTTAAAGAACATTCTCTAGAGATGAAAAGGAGAAATTATTCTTATAAATCAAAATTGGAAGGCCACTATTTTTTTAAAAAAATATGGCATTGGCCAATTTTAACCTGTAGTGTAGGATGATAGAGTTATAAAACCTCAGCTGGAGTATTGTATCCAATTCAGGGCACCGCATTTTATGAAGGGATAGTTAGAGAAGATTCCAAGTTGAGCAATAAAGAAAATTCCACATTGATACACATGTGAGAACCTTGGATTAGTTTAGTCTCAACAAGAAGAGTAATCTACTACTACATATACATATACATGTATATGCATGCACTCATACATTTACTTTTTCTTTCTTTCTAACTTTCTTTCTTTCTTTTTTTTTTTTTTGAAGAAACTTTACTGTCCTCTAGGATTATTTTGGTGAGGTGAACTGTATGGAGGCCATTAGGCCTCATTCTAATATTATTTAGAATCTTTTCAAAAGGATCTTTTCAATGATTAATATGAACTGGTTTAAGGAAGGACTTGAAGGTACAGAAAGCTGTGTTTTGGTCTCCATTCAGGTATGAATTCCATTCTTAAATTTACATCCATGCCAAATTGATCTCTAGCTCAAAATCACCTCCCCAATATTGGGTTGCATGAAGTAAGGTGAGAAAGTAATATTCAGACCGGGATAAGAACAACCTCCTTTGATTCCTGCTCTACAGTGCAGCAGATGTTGCATTACAGGAAACTGAGGGAGTCGATTGACTTAATGTCTTATTGTTCTTCATTCTGTAGGTATTAATGATCATCTCTCCTTCTTAATTGTCTTGATGTTCCACTAATCAAGGTAATTTTTCTTAGGGAAATGGTTCTGTCTGCTAGATGCTTCAGCCAGTCTCCTCCTATTTCACAGCCTTGTAGACTTCTTAGCTCTTTTCAAAGTCATAGATCCATGGACATATGTCTTCAGGACCAGCTAGGGTTTCAACTTGAGTTAAGCAGGACAAGAAAGGTGGGTCAACTGAAGATTAGGTAATATACCTGCTGTATGCATCCATAACTCTGAAACAATCTTTCCTTCTTCATTCTACCTTTAAAAAAACAAGGTGTATATTAAATTCAAGTGTGTGTGTGGTATTTAAGAAATACAGTAAAAAGGACTCAATGAAGATGCCAAACTGGAAGAAGCATTGAAAGCACAGTTACCATATTAAATCCAAAACTAGTTTGAATTTTAGGTGACCCATCTCCAGATTTAGATTCTAGACATGGAGAATTATACAGTTGTTATAATTTTCCATGTAAAGATTATAATTAGTGGAAGGTTGTCTTAAATTCATGCCTCTTCCCCGCACCCCCTCCCCCCTGCCGTGGCAGGGAAAGCATTTGTGGGAGGCAAGAAGGCAGATCCGGCTCCTTGGTCCCCTGCCCCTTTCCCTCCCTGCCTGCCCCTGCCCTTCAACCCTCAATGTACCTGTGTCTGTGTCCCTCCATGTCACCTAGACCTCTTGTACCTATGCCTGCCCCTACCTGCCTATCCCTTGTCCACATGCCTATGACTGTCCCTCCACTCAGTCCCCATCCCATGATTCTCCCTACAGCCTGCCACCCCACTCCATGCTCTCCCTTGCAGGCTGTTCCACTCCTTGCCCCTTGTGTCTATGCCTGACCTCTGTTGTCTATCCCTTATACTTGTCCACCACCCCTCCCTTCACCTTCTCTTGCAGCTCCGCTCTGGGGCATTCAGCAGCAGTGGTGGCTCCAGCCCAGCCCAGGCAGGCAGAGTTGGGGCTGAGCAGGCATAGAGCGGGTCCCCCACCACACACAGTCCATGGTGTCCTTAGTGCTATCCACAGCCATGTGCCTGTGCTTCACCAAACAAGCCACTCCAGCCTGGGGTAGGCAGGCAATTAATCCCAGCTTTAGCCCTAAGCACAGGTCCAAAGCCAGAGGTGAACTTCTACCTGCCCTATGCCCATATTCAAAATGAGGCTTCTCCCCCCTCCCATGTTATTTGGGGAGGGAAAGTGGGGTTCGGCAGAAACCTTATCTTGGAGTCTAATAGCTATGGTGTGTGAATGCCTCAAAAAGACTGGCTGAATGATATTTACAAGTATTCCTAGCCATCCCCAGTAACAGTACAAAAAAAAAGTAAATGCATTATTTCGTTACTTACCAGTGCCGTTAGGCATTATTAGTCAGACAAGTTATTCATCTTTTTTTTCCTACCAATCTGAAAATCAGTTATTGATGACTGATTTTAGATGTTTTTTTTACGAGCTGTACCAGAAAACGAGGGGAGATATGAAAAACAAGTGCAGTAAAAGACAGGAAGCTGACTGCATGCAGGACACATGCAAGATCCCTTTCTTGACAGGGAATTTTTTTTCTGGGGTGGGGGTGGAGAAGGGAATTTTTGTTTGTTCTTTTGAATTAGAAGTATTTACAGAAGGCCCTTTTCCCTAAGCCCTGCTGCATATTTATTCTGTTTCTTAAAAATGGACATTGCATCTGATAAAGTTTCTTCTGCCACCATTTTCTATTACAATTTGTAGTTTCATTAGTTAATAGCTCTTTCTCTATTTCACCAAGCCATGTAGTGTTTTTTTCATCAGTATTATACATTTAGCATATACTATCATGTGTTGCATAAAAACTTAATTTTGTTCTTTTAGTTTTCTGTTGCCTCAAGGAATGATTATGGGAAACAAATTCTGATTTCAGCAGCTGTTTAGTACGTGTTTTGCCTTAGCAGCCTAGTTTTTCTTTCATTGGCCTCTAATCCCCTCTGCTTTTATCAAAAAAATTTAGTTACTGTCTTAGCTTCAATAGAATTGTTCCTTTACATTATTTTCTAAAATAAACACAGTGCATGTGTGTTGAAAAATTATAGGAAAATCCTTTATTTAAAAAGCAATATCTATTTTTAAAACCCAGCAGTAAGTAAGTATCAAGAAACTGTAACCGTGTTCTCAGTTGCATCTAGCAAAAATGTGGAATCAGTTTGGTATTGGACTAAGAAAGATACATGAACAATATTGTCAAGCATGCTTATTTTGAGACTCAAAAATATATATTTTGACCTAAGCACAGGCATGAAGTTACCATGAGGTGAACAATGGCAAGGATTGGCTAGGTGGCAGCTCCTCTGTGGTAACTGCCCATGTGTATTTCTTCCCATTGGTAAATGAAAGCTAACACATGGTTAGCTTAGTCCTTCAGTGGAACATAAACAATAATACTGTCTTATTTTAGAATTTTAAAGGACACATCTCATATCTAAGAGGGAACATCTTTTGGGCTTTTTTGTTTTTACTGGTAGAATTCAGTTTTGTTTCTTTCTGATGTTTGTCGATAACAGACCAAATAAACCCTTTACAGAATGGTTCCAACGTTTGGGGGTTTTTTGGTCTAAAATGGAAAACAAAATGTCCCTCTTATCCACAAAACAAGTTGAGCTACTGAAGTCTGCTCTAGCATTGCTATTTCTTTCCAGCTGAAGAAACATGCAAAGGCAAAAGCAGCCTGGTGACACTAATGCAGCTAGCAATGAAGCCTTCTGGGACTAAGTCCTCTGTTACATATTACATGTTACATAATTGACTGGTTAATCATGCAATAAATTTAAACCAGCTATATGTGCAAAATAAGACTGTCCAACTGTGCCAACTAATTATTACACCATAAAAATGACTCTCCAGCTATAAAAAGAACCAGCTAGCTACAAAGTTAGTGTTTGAAAATGTGTAACAACTCTATAGCTGGTTTCATTCAAACTTTAATTTGAAAATTTAGTATAACCAATATAGATATAAAAGCTAAGAACCAGTATTATATCACAAGCACAGAACATCAAAATGATATTAGGGACTCTTCCGAATATGACACTGCAGCTGTGTTCTAGAATTACTGCAACAACATGATGCCAGACACAATTTCACTTGCAGACAGGCAACTTTTCCCTTCAATCAGCTATGCTACAAAACAGGTTATTTGCATAGCTATTTTGTTTATTGGGTTGAAATGCTGATCCTGCAAGTGTTCTTAGTTCACATCTATAGAGCTGGAGAAAATGTAATGCATCAACTACTTCTGAAAGATTAGTTCCTATGAATAAGAATCTACAAAGCTTATTACTCCTGATTATGATGGTGAACTGCATCTGACTGGAGGCCCTGATGGAAATGTAGTGGAGCTACTCATGAAGGGGTAATTCCTATAAAATACCACAATGTTACAACCTCCATAGCAAGGTGAGCATAGAGTGCATCAATACCTTATCTCCTACTGCCTTGCGGGTATTCCTTGGTTGGAGAAAGGCTAAGGGAATGCACTTTTACTGAGGCATTAGGCAGTCAGCAGCAGTTCTTATCTGTTGCTCTCTGGCAAAAGCTATTCATTAAAGTACTGACTATCTGGACTCAGTCTAGCCTGTGGATTCTATCTCAATGGTTTAAAGGGGGAATGGTAGATCTTGGGCAACTTCCACTCTTCCATATTCCTGCTTAGACGTGTGTTGAAGGTCTTGATGTTATTGTAGCAAAACCTCCAGTTTTTCTTTTTTAAATACATACATACATACATACATACATACATACATACATATATAATTTCTGGCTTTCCTTTCTATCCCTCTCTATAGACAAACATAAGCAAGCTCAGACTTGGGATAAGCTTTAACATTTTGATCTTGGTAGCAAGTTTTTGGTTTTGGATATCCACTGTTTTACATTATTATCATTAGGTTTGTATTGGTTCTTACTGTTGTATACTGTTTTTATCATTTCCATGTTGATTTTTTATTGTTTCATATAGATATTGTATAGTTTAGGCCTGTATTTGTAAGTGAACCAAAGTCATGTCAAGTTTCCATTTTGTATGTCAAGTCTCCATCTTGTGTCCTCTGCCTGGCCATTCCCTGTGTCGCAACTATATGAATCATGTACCCCTCCCATGTAAATTGGTTCCCGGATGAATGAGAGTGATTGGGAATGATTGAAAAACAATGGTAGCAGGCTTCTACTGAATGGCCTATAATGACTGGGCCATCTCCTCGCATTAATTCATCCAGGAACTATGTACCTCACCCAGGAACAGAAACAAGAACCCAGCATTTGAAAGACAAAAGACCCTGTAGAACCAGCAACTCTACCATTGTACCCCCCCATTAAAGACACCCAAAACTGCACATCGCTGCATGAAGCACACATGCTCAGTATGCCAGAGGCTGGCCCTTGCCTGGACATGCCTCCTGTCACTAGGGTCACACAAGGTCTGCCCTTATAAAAAGGGGCAGTGAAGACAGACCCAGTGGGACGCCCTCTCCATCTGGACCAGCACCATTCCACACCACCTATCCACCCAGAGGCCTTGCTGGTGACCCCCCTCTGGACAAGACCTACTGGACAAGGACCCCTTTTCAGCCTGGATAGGTAGCTATCATGCCCCACCCCCTCTTCAACCAAGGACTTGGACTCTGCTTCTCTTCTCTATCTGGACTCCAGCCTTTCCACTGAGTGTGAACCAATAACTTCATGGGTCAGTGTAGTGTGTTGTCTGTGTAATAAAACTGTTCTTTGGACCCCTAAGTTGGGTTTTGCTTTACTACGGTTTGGCCCTGCTCCAATCTCTGCTCCTCACCCCTCTAACTTCTGTCTCATTTCTCCCTCTTCTGCTTCTGGCTTACTGCCACCTCCAACTTCTGTCCTAAGCTCCTCTGCCTCCAAGCCCCCTGTCTCTTTGCCATTGTCTTATCCCCACTGCCTTTTCCTTTTCCCCTAAGCAACCAGGTTTCTCCCTCAGTTTCTTTCCTGGCTGTCTCCACCTTGTCACCACTTATCTTCTCTCCCAGTATATTAGTTGTCTCCTTCAGTTTCCAGCCCTAGTCTACCTTAAGTAAACCAGATCCTCAGCCAGCTTCTCTGTAGTCCACCAGTTCTAATCCCACTTCTGGCAACTTTCACTCCCTGCACTTCAACTCTCTCTCACCTGAAACTTCCCCCAAGCACACACATACACACTATCCAAGTTATGAACTTACCTATGTGTAGGTGGGGTGTGTGTGTATATATGGCATTGTGTGCATGATATATGTATTAGTAATCTGTGTCCAACTTTTGGGGTGTATAGTGTATGTGCTTGAATTGGTGATAGGTATGCATGTGCCTGAGTTGGTAGTGTGTGTGTGTATGCACCTAATGGATTTGTGTGTTTGTATGTGTGCAATTGTCACACCCTCCTGTCTAACAGTGCAATATTGAGATCCTGAGAGTTGGCCTGACCTTTCAGGGCAACATTATGGTCTCAGGACTCTGTACAAGTGGATTCATCAGGCACTTGGCTGGACTTCTTACATGTACACTATGATACAATGGCTGCCTACTACATAGGTTATTATATTAAATAGATAAATGAGGCATATGCAAAAAGACAGAGGTAACTTCAGAACTATGTGACCAAGGTTCAACAACTTGTGCAAAAAAATAAATATAAAAAAGGAAACATCTATAGGGTGTAATGAAAGTGTATGAATCTTTGAGTAGCTCTTTTAAGTCCAGACTACCTTCAGGCTCCTGCACCATACATTCATGAGAAGTGGTTCTGGCAGAAAATATCTGTTGACCATATTTCATTACCTTTACCTACCATTAATTACCACTTAGCATATGAGGGTATATCACAGACTCCACTTTATTACTGACAAGTTTAACTATAGCTGTACATGTAGTTAACTGTAATCTAATTTATCATCCAAGAAAGTGACTAGATTCAAGATCTCTCCCTACCCATTGCCCCCTGGGAAATTGCTATGTTCTCTGTTCTTCATTTCTTGGATTGCCTAATATGATTCCTTGGTATTTCTTCTAGAATAAATGTTGAGAAAACTTCAGTTAATCCCATATGCCTACAGCAAAATTAATCACAAGCACAAATAAAAGCCATAAGCACATTGCCCTTTCTATATTCTCTGCACTGACATCTCCAAGTATCAAACTCATTTAAAAATACTTATTCCAATGCAGAATGCTCTTCATGGTCTTTTTCTTCCTTACCTAGTTGAGGAAACTTGGGTCCCTCTGCCTTTCATCTGTATCTTGTATTCTCTGTAGCTTAGTCTATTAATTATCCTCAAATATAAATAGAAGTTTGCAGTTTTCAAAGTCTTCATACATTATACTTTAAAGAAAGTGTTAAACTGGACATGCATTAGATATGAAGCCTATTTCACATCTATTTAAAAGTAGAATTAAGATATTTTTCTTCAAGCTTTACCTTTAAGTATGTTGGAAGATGACTATCTGTGCATCACTTTGCTATAAAAAGCTCTTAGCAAAATGGCAATATATTCAGATAAATTAGAATTTATGGACAGGATTTGACCAAAATGTTCAGTTTGTTTATGTTTGCAGACAACCTGAAAGAAATGGAAATTTAGGGATAGGCTCAGGAAGTAATACACTTTCAGATCATCTGGGAGAATTCACTTGGGTTTTTTTCTCTTGCTAGAAAAACTTACCTAGAGACACCGAAAACATATTCAAATACTGAGCGCCTCAAGAGCACAGAGACTGCAGTGCTAATGCTGAGCAGCCAGGGGGCCTTCTGTACACATGTCAGCATATGCTACAAGCTACCTTGGTCTGCCTGGGGAAAGACAGCATTGGTGCATAGGACATCAGTGATTGGCTCATCCAGACTGCTTAGCTGTGTCTTCCTTCAGCTAAACCTAGGGATTGTGAAGGAAGCTTGTTCTTCTCCCTGTTCAACTGAAGAAGTAGAGTCCAACAAGTGATACACTCTCTCCCTAGGTGGGGGAAGGAAGATGAGCAAAGCAGCGTGGGATGCTGAATGACTGTGCTGTGGTTTCTCTCAGAAAAGAACTTGTACAGAACAGATATTTGCTTTGCCAAAAGAAACTCTCCTGAGCATGATTTCCTCTTGGTTGTTCCCATGTTATTTTTCTCCCTGAATGCCATTTTTGCTCTGGGAGAAAAATCCTGAACATATGCATACTTGTGGTTTCAACTGGGAAAACAGTGACTCTCTCAGGAGAAAGTGATGTCTTTATGTGGCCTCAGAAATGAAGGATGCATACCCCCAGAAGCTGGGGGGCATGGTGACCACCCGCAGGTGGTGGTGATGGTGGGGATGTGGCAACAGCAAGCAGGGAGCTCCTGCAGGTGGCTGCAGAGGTGACAGCAGCAGAGGGTGGTGGTGAGCACCAACCAGCAGTCAGCAACCACCCGCAGATGCTACCACCTGCAGCAGCAGTGGCCAGCGGTGATCAGTGACCACCTGCAGATGCTGTCAGCAGTGTCAGAAGTGTCAGCAGTGAGGGGGGAAGGGTGGTGACCAGCGACCATCTCAGACACTGCTGGGAGTATCAGCAGTGTTTCTTTCAGGGGGTGCACCGCCAATCTCAGAAGGTGCACATGCACCTATGTGCACCCCCTGTGCATCACCAATTTTAGAAACTATTCACACAAATGAGAAGGAGGTCCTGCCACCTGTCACTTGAACCACCAGTACTTAAGGTACTCATCCAGGATGTGGGAGATAGGGCTTTAAATCTTCCACTGTTGAATAGGACCCCACCTCTCTCAGAATATATCAATCATCGTACCATACAGCACCAACAGTCCCTGTAGCACTAACATGCCCTGCATGTTGCATACAATAGATTGGGGAGGGAACTAGCAGCACAGTGGCAGAGAGAGGCAGGAGCATACATCACAGAAGAAGATTGGGTTGGGATCACAGCACAGGGAGCAGAAAGCAGAGCAGCAAAGGGAGCCATGGAAAGAATGATTGGAAGGGACCTTAGGAGGTCATCTGATCCAACCCACTCCTCAAAGCAGAGCCATCCTCAACTAGATCATCCCAGCCAAAACTTAGTCTAGTTAGGTTTTGAAAATCTCTAAGGATGGAGCTTCCACCACCTCTCTGAGTAACTTGTTCCAGTTTTTCACTATCCTTCTAGTGAGAAAATCTTCCTAATATCTAACCTAAAGTTCCCTTGCTGCAATTTGAGATCATTGCTCCTTATTCTGTTATCTGCCACTACTGACAACAATCTAGCTGTATCCTCTTTTCAACCCCACTTCAGGTAGTTGAAGGCTGCTATTAAAACCCTTCTCAGTCTTCAATTCTCTAGACTAAATAATCCCAGTTCCCTCAGTCTTTCCTCATAAGTCATGTCCCCCAGCCCCCTCACATCTGCAGGATTCTTTTCAATTTGTTCACATACTTGCTGTAGTGGGGGACCCAAAATTGAACACAGTACTCCAGATGTGGCCTCATCTGTGCAGAACAGAGGGGAATGATCACTTCTCTTGACCTATTGGCAACACACCTACCATGCAGCCCAGTATGCCGTTAACCTTCTTGGCAGGACATACTGCTGGCTCATATTCAGCTTATTGTCCACTATAACCCCCCAGGTCCTTTTCTGTAAAACTGCTTCCCAGCCAGCCAGCCCCCAGTCAGTACTGATGCATGGGATTGTTCTGTCCTAAGTGCAGGACTTTGCACTTTTCCTTGTTGAACTTCATGAGATTTCTTTTGGCCCAATCCTCAAATTTGTCTAAGTTACTCTTGTAGCAAAACCTCTTAGTTTTTCTTCTTTTTTTAAAAAAAATTTAAAATACACTCCTTTCCCTTCCCCTAACCATTTCTGACTGTCTCTCTGCCCACTCTGTCCCTTATAAGTGATTACAAGCAATGATAGGTAAGCTAAGTTCTTATACTCCCACATTGTAATAAGCCCCTTTTCATATTATAAATAGTGTTCTGTTCTGTAAATTGGTTCCTGAATGAATGGGGATGAATGAGGGTGCCCCACATTGACCCTCCATGACTCAAGATTTGGAAGACAAAGACTGCTGCAGAAACCATCCAGCTCACCATTACAGACACCTGAAACTGCATATCCTCGCCTGGAATGCACTTGCTCAGTGCACCGGGGCTGACCTTTGCCTGGGCATGCCCCCTGCCACTAGAGTCATAGAAAGTCTGCCCCTATAAAAGGGGGCAGTGAAGACAGACCCAGTGGGATGCCCTCTCTATCTGGACCAGCACCATGCCACACCACCTATCTACCCAGAGGCCCTGCCAGTGACTCCCCTCTGGCCACACCTTGCTGGAGAAGACCCTGATGATCAACTCACAGCCCAGAATAGGTAGCTATTACCCACCTTCTTTCCCCAAGCAAAGGACTTGGACTGTGTTTCTTTTCCCTACCTGGACTCCAACCCTTCCAGTGAGTCTCTTTCTCCTGCTACCATTGTGTGTGTGTGTCTGTGTGTAGGAACCAATAACTTCATGGGGCTGTGTAGTGTGTTGTCTGTTTAATAAACCCTGAGTTGGGTTTTTGTCTGTTTCCTGACTGTTTCCTCCTTGCCACTACTTACCTGCCCCCTGATCTCCCAGCTTTCTGGCTCAGTTTCCAGCCCCCAATCTCCTGGCCTTCTGCCTCTCTCTTTCTTAGCTGCTCCTCCTTGCCACCAGGCTTTTTCCCTTGCTTCCAGCCCAGCACCAGCAACCTCAAGTAACCCTAGGACCACTTGACCTTAAGTAACCCCAGGCCTCAGTTCCTCAGCCCAGCTCCTCTCTAGTCAACTGGTTCTAATCCCAGTCCTGGAAACTTTCACTCCCTACTCTTTCACCTTAACCTTCCCTCCAGGTATCCCAAGTACCCCAAACACACACCATACCATCCAAGTTAGGAACTCACCTGTGTATGTGTAGATGGGTATGTGTGTGAACTGGTGAATATATATATTATTGTGTGTGTGATATATGAATTAGTAATCTGTGTATGTGTACTGAGTGTGTGGGTATTGACAACTGATTGTTGTCTAATTTTTGGTGTGTGTAGTTTGTATGTGCTTGAATTGGTGATAGGTATGCATGTGCCTAGGCTGGTAATTAGTTGTATTGTGTGTGTGTGTGTGTGTGTGTGTGTGTGTGTGCACCTAATTGATTTGTATGTTTGTATATGTGCAATTGTGTCACACCGTCCCATCTAACATCCAAATTTTGAGATTCTGAGAGTCGGCCTGACCCCACAGGGCAACACTCTGAATCCTAACCTGAATCTCCAGTGTATCCACTGCTTCCTGCAGCTTGTTGCCATCTGCAAACTTACTGAGGATGCACTCTATGCCATTTTCCAGGCTGTTGATGAAAACAGTGAACAAAACCAACCCCTGGGGCACTCCAATTGATAACAGCTGCCAACACTGAGCCATTGGTTACTACTCTCTGTGCCCAATGCTCCAGTCAGTTTTCTATCCACCTTATAGTCCATTAATTCAGGCCATGCTTTTTTACCTTGCCTACAAGAATGCTGTGGGAGACCATATCAAAAGCCTTGCTAAAATCAAGCTATACCACATCCACCCATCTTCCCACATCCACAGACCCAGTCACATCATGATAGAAGACAATCAGGTTGGTCAGGAATGACTTGCCCCTGGTGAATACATGCTGACTGTTCTTAATTACCTTCTTCTGCAAGTGCTTAGAAATAAAGTCCTTGAGGATCTGCTTCAGGATTTTTCCGGGGACTGAGGTGAGGCTGACTGGTCTGTAGTTCCCTGAATCCTCCTTCTTCCTTTTCTTAAATATGGACACTATGTTTGCTCTTTTCCAATCATCTGGGACCTCTCCTGATTGCCATGAGTTTTCAAAGATGATGGCCAATGGCTCTGCAATCACACCAGCCAACTCCCTCACTACCCTCGGGTGCATTCCGTCTGGCCCTGTAGACTTGTCCCCCTCCAGATTTTCTAAGTAGTATATAACCTGTTCTTTTACCACTTATAGCTGCTCACCTCCTCCCCAAACAGTACTGCTTGGTACAGTAATCTCAGAGCTGACCTTGCTTGTGAAGACTGATGCAAAAGAGCTATTGAGCACTTCAGCCTTTTCTGCATCCTCTGTCACAAGGTTTCCTCCCCATTCAGCAAGGGACCCACAGTTTCCCTGATCCTCCTCTTACTACCAACATGCTTGTAGAAAACCTTCTTCTTATCCTTCACATCCCTTGCTAGCTGCAACTTCAATTGGACTTTGGCCTTCCTGTCTTCATCCCTGCATGCCTGAGCAATACTCTTATATTTTTGTTATTTGTCCAAGTTTCCACTTCTTATAAGCTTCCTTTTTGCAATTTAGTTTACTGAAAAGTTCCCTGCTAAGCCAAGCTGTCTTCTACCATACTTGGTATTCTTCCTGCACTTTGGGATAGTTTGTTCCTGCACTCTCAGTAAGGCTTCTTTGAAGTGCAGCCAGCTCTCTTGGACTCCTCTCCCCTTCAGTCTGCCTTCCAAGGGGATTCTGCCCATAAGTTTCCTGAGGGAGTCAAAGTCCACTTTTTTGAAGTCCAGACTCCTTAATCCACTGCTCTCCATCCGTCCTTTCCTCAGGATTCTGAACTCAATCTTATCATGGTCACTGCTGCCAAAATTATCATCCACTACTACATTCCCCACATATTCTTCCCTATTTATGAGCAGCAAGTGTAGAAGAGCATGGCGCCTAGTTGACTGCTCCAGCCCTTGCACCAGGAAGTTATCCCCAGTAATGTCCCAAAACTTTCTGGATTGACTGTGCACTATTGTATTGCTCTCCCAGCAGATGTCAGGTTGACTGAAGTCCCCTATGAGAACCAAGGCCTGTGATTAGGAAACTTTCACTAGCTGTTTGAAGAAACCCTCATTTACCACTTCCCCCTGGTTTGGTGATCTAAAGCAGACCCACTCCATATCACCCTTGTTGCTCTCCCCTCTGACCCTAACCTTGAGACTCTTAGCTGTCCTATCTTAAGCTTCATGGAGCTCTGAGCAATCATATGGCTCTTTTATGTAAAGTGTAACTCCTCCTCTTCTCCCCTGCGTGTCCTTCCTGAACAGTTGGTACCCATCCATGACAGTGGTTCAATCATGCAAGCTATCCCACCAAGTCCCTCTTATTCCAGTCATCTCACAGTTTCATAATTCTGAAAGGACTACCTGCTTTTTTCCCAAGCTCTATGCATTGTCCTGATTTCTCAGGAAGTATAAGAGCACCTCCCCTGTTACCTCCTCTTACTTGCTATTCCTCCAGCTTTCTTACTTTCCCACTTACCTCTGGGCTTTGGTCTCTATCCCCTGGTGAACCTAGGTCCTTGTCATTAAGTTAGTGAGCCTGTCTACAAAGACTCTCTTCCCTCTCATCATTAGGTGGATCTCATATCTTCCCAGCAATCCTTCTTCTGGGAACAAAATCCCATGGTCAAAGAAACCAACTCCCTGATGGTGACACCACCTGCCCAGCCAGGTGTTTATCTGCAGGATGCTCTAACTCCTGCCTGGGCCCTTTCCCTTGACCAGAAGGGTTAACAAGAACACAACATGAGCTCCTCACTCTCGAATCCAGAGCCCTGTAGTCACTTTGATATTCTCAGGATCTCTCCTGACAGTATCATTGGTGCCCATATAAATGAACAGCATGGGGTAGTAGTTAGAGGGCCAGATGAGTCTTGGTAGTCCCTCTGTGACATCTCAGATCTGAGCTCTGAGCAAGCAACAGACCTGAGACAAGAAGCCAGGTTGGCAGATGGCTCCCTCTGTCCCCTGCCACCCAGTCTCCAAACACCACCACCCATTGCTTTTTTTTAGTGGTGGTTGTCTTGACCCTTCCCACCTTGGTGAAACCTAGCCTGTCTTCCTCCACCAATGGAACATGCTCTTCCCTCTCTGCTGCTAGGGTTGCATATCTGTTCTCCAAATGAGTGACTGCAGGTGTAGTTGAAGATCTCTGCTTGTTGCCAGAAGTCACAAGCCTCCATCTTCCACCTTCTTGGGAATTAGGAATTAGAGTAGTACTTAGGAGGGGCATGGGTTTTAATTTGTAGTACACCTCCTAAAAAGATTGGCCCCTGTTCCCATATGTTATTCTTCAATAGTTGCTTTCAGTGTCTGCTGTTCATAAAAATACTTAAGACTTTTTATTCAATCTATGTTAGTCCCCTGTCACCAAGCTATAGAGTCATTTCTACTCCATCATTTTCTCATCCAATATGTATACAAAGTAATACCACTTTCAACAGAAGAATAAAGAAAGGTTAATAGGCTTGGAATACTTGAATTACAATGATTATGCAACTCTGTTGCAAAGTGAGAGATGTGGTTTCAAGTACTTGTAAACAGAAGTGGGAATTTAACTTAGGTTTCCCCCTAGTTAAGTGAGCACTCAGATCATATGATAATGGTTAAAGAGAGTTTTGTTATCTTGGTTTTGTTAATCTTGTCCAAATATTTTTTTTTTCAGATGATACTATGCATATTAGCCAGAATTTAGGGAAGTTTCACTTTTGACAAAAAACAAGACTATTATGGCTATTATGCTCATAAAATTTGCAGATGACACTAAAATGCGGGGGGAAGTGGGCATACCAGAAGGGAGGAATAGGCTGCAAACAGACCTAGACAGGTTACAGGGCTGGGCAGATGAGAATAGGAGGGGTTTCAACACTGACAAGTTGAAGGTCCAAGGAGGTGATTTCCACGCCCCCCCCCCCCATGTGACACTGGTCAGGCTCAGTTGGAGTACTGCATCCAGTTCTGAGCGCCACACTTCAAGAGGGATGTGAACAACATGGAGAAGGTCCAGAGGAGGGCCACTAGCATGATCGGGGGAAGCAGGGCAGGCCCTAAGGCTAAGGAGAGTCTAAGGGACCTGAACCTGTTCAGCCTTCACAAGAGAAGGCTGAAGGAGGATCTAGTGGCCATTTACGAACTAGTCAGAGGGGAGTAGCAGGCACTGGGGGAGTCCCTGTTCCCCTGAGCACTACCAAGAATGACAATAATAATGGTCACAAGCTGGCAGAGGGTAGATTCAGACTAAACATCAGGAGGCGCTACTTCACTGTCAGGGTTGCTAGGATCTGGAACCTACTTCCAAGCAAAGTGGTACTGGCTCCTACACTGGAGATCTTTAAGAGGAGGCTAGATGAACACCTTGCTGAGCTTGTTTGACCCCAGTACTCTTTCTTGCCATGGCAGCGAGTCAGACTTGATGATCTGCTCAGGTCCCTTCTGACCCTATCAACTAGGAAACCTATGAAACTATGGCCTTTTAATAGACCTTTTATTATAACAGACATAAACTGTCAATGGAAATCCAAGAGTGAAAGAGATGATATTAAAGGAAATGATAAGATAATTTATCTGGCTTTTCTGAGATCAACGAGATATCCTGAAATATAATCTAGGAACCTTGATTCAAACTCAATAATTTATACTCCTTCTACAATATTGTAAATAGGTAGGGTAGGGTAGTTTTCCAAGTACAGTCAATTACCTATACAGCATCATTTCTGGAAGGGTGCATGTGTGCAAGTTTGAAAGCTTTGACAAAAGAATCAGCATAAAAAAAGGATATTATAAGCAGTATTAAAATTTCAGCATGTCCACTAGAAGACATGGAAAGTGGTCTGTCCAAATTCGCTGTTGACACAAAAATGTGGGGAGAAGTGGGCACACTGGAGGGGAGGGACAAAATCCAACCAGATGTAGACAGGTTACAGAGGTGGGTGGATGAGAATAGAATGGAATTCAATGCGGACAAGTGCAAGGTGCTGCATCTAGGGAGAAAGAACCTGCAACATACCTATAGACTAGGGAACACCCTTCTGTTCGATATAGAGGCTCAAAGGGATCTTGGAGTCATTGTTGACTCCAAGATGGACATGATCCGCCAATGTAAGGAAGCAGTCAGTAAGATTAACCGCACCTCATTGTGCATCTGCAGATGCATCCCAAACAGGTCCAGGGAGGTGATCCTTCCCCTCTATGAGGTGCTGGTAAGGCCACAGTTGGAGTACTGCATCTAGTTCTGGGCACCACACTTCAGGAGGGTTGTGGCTAAACATGAGATGGTCCAGAGGAGGGCCACTTGAATGGTCAGGGGGCAGCAGGACAGGCCCTACAATGATAGACTAAAGAGCCTAATCTATTCTGTCTCCACAAGAGAAGACTGAGAGAGGATCTGGTGGCCATCTATAAACGCACCGGGGGGACCAGCAGAGGCTCTGTTCCCCTGGGCACCATCTGGAATAACAAGGAATTACGGCCACAAATTGATTGACAGTAGGTTCAGGCTTGATATCATGAGGCATTACTTTACGGTTAGGGCTGCCACACTCTGGAATGGGCTCCCAAGGGAGGTGGTGCTCTTCTCTTCTTTGGGGGTCTTCAAGAAGATAGATATCTGGCTGGGGTATTATGATCCCAACATTTGTTCCTGCCCAAGGCAGAGAGTTGGACTTGATGATCTGTTCAGGGCCCTTCTGACCCTAGAAACTATGAAACTTTCATTGTCTTTTCCTTTTAGGATTTGCTTGAACTTACTTTTTTAAATGCAATCCCTTCTTTATACATAATTTAGTACAATAAAACTGATGACTGACATGAATCTACTGCCTCAGATGAATCGTACTGCTTAGTGGCCTGAGATAATGTAAATTAGCCTCCCATTTTTTTACATAACTCGAGTAACTGGCAGCCAGCCAGGTATAAATTGTTCATTCAAAGTATTATAAATATTTGTGACAATATTTATTAAATCTGGGGAGCTCAGGATGAAATCTATATCCAAAGTGTTTGTTTTTATGTTTGTGTGTCTGTATGTGTATAAATGCATATACACTTTAGAGCAGTGTTTCTTAACCAGGATGCTATGTCATGATTCACAAGATAAACCCTGAATTTGCACATAGGAATCCAAAGTATTAAAAATGTTCCAACTTGTTAGGTTTTTTTAAAGTGTTTTGCAACAGAAGAATTGTTCTATTATTTTTCAAAAAAGAGGGAAAACTAAGAGATACCATTTTTTGAGAGGGGCCTTGAGTATATTGGGCTGTCTCTCACATGTAATAAAGTTCAGAAGCACAGCTTTAGACAATATGAAACACAACTAATTTGTAAAAGTCTCATCTAAAAATGAACCACAAAGGAACCATATTTTATATCAGTTTCACTTCATATCAGGTTTTCAGAAGTATACGAGGCAGGACACAAAGGGGCAGGTATTGGACACTGAAGAAATGGGAAACTAGATAGTCATTTGGGACTCTATACACATGCAGGGATCCTGCTTCAATGTGCTGTATTTTCAGTGCATCAGGGAAGACTTAATTAATCAACTTTGCTAGAGCATGGAAATTAATTCAATCCAGCAGACACCAGCATCATGTGTATCAACATCCCCAGACTGAAAAATGGCAATGAGGTGCTTTAAAATAAAGCTCATTCAATGAGCTTTAGTTTAAAGAGCCTCACCATCATTTTTCAGCATGGGGATGCTGAGACATGTGACACTTTGGGCACTTTTAATTAGCATGGTTCTGAGCTGCACTAATTAAAGCACTCCCCTCCCTGCTTGTCTTCTGGCACATATGTAGAAACACCCTTGGTGTTCTGTTCAAGCCACTGGGTCAACACGATAGCCAGTATATCAAACATACTTTCAGCAGCAACAGTATTTTAGTTCCCTTTTTTCCCAATTAAACATATTAATTTAGTTTAAGATATAAACCAGATCATCCAGGAAACCAAGCATAGTACAATCTGTCCCTGAACTCAGGTTGCCTTTTAATATACCAGCGGGGCTGATTTTGGGTCACCTAGCTTGTATCATGTTACCTCTCAGGATTTATTCTAACTGATGTCCAATGTCCATATAAAAATGAGTTACTCACCTTTCTCAGCTCAATTTTGAATCTAGAAAGCTATGAAAAGTAAGAAAATTCTCCTTTTACAGGTCCACCTAGTGTATACAATGAATGTGTATGCACACAATATATTATAGCGCTAATTCTAATAAGCTTTTATAATGAACCTGTTTAGTTGTTCAGAGCTGCTGCCACTTAATTTATGTTTAGTAATCAAAGCCTCAGATGTAGGATGATGAGATGGGGAGAAAACATGTCCATATTTTGATTCAGTCTAATCTGATAAGACCTTTTTAAAAAAATCATTCAATTTGCATGTGGGCAGAAACAACATCTACATTTTTTTAAAATCACCATGGTGAGATGCCCAAAGATTTCAGCTGTATTTACCTGTAGTCTGTGGTGATGCCTAGGGGGTACACGTGAACCCCCTGAGGGTGATGGTGCCCCCCCTGAGAGTGAGTGCTCTTAGCTTATACAATAGGTAGGGGGGGCAGGTGGAGCTGTGGTGCCCCCCAAAAAAGTATGACTGGCACTTCTAGGAGTGCCACTGGCACTTCCAGGCTTGGTGTCCAGCCACAGGGAGACTCCCCGGTCAGCCATGGGGAAGCCTCCCTCCACCACCAACACTGCCGCGGGCACCTGCAGATGATCCCACCTCAGCCCACCCTCACCACCGATGCCCACATCACTGCCTGTGTGTGGTTGCCGTGCCCCACCCAGCATCAGGAGGAACACATGACCTATGCCTACAGTAATCAATTTTTATTTTTAAAATATAAAATAATCCTTATTCACAATTTTTTTAGGATTCCAATTTATTTTTTATACCCTCTTCTCCCCTTCTTTCACTCTCCTCCCCTTATGAAAAACAGCAGACAAATCCCAAACCATCAGTAGCAATCATTAGCTGATATTTAACCAGCAGGCACACATGTAACAGAGGACAAAGCATGAACCCTAGCTGTTTACCAAGTGTGCCTTTCAATAGTGTGACCTGGAGCTGTTGTAAACATATTTTTAATGTGAAGACCTTAATATCAGCTGAAAGAATTACTGAACTTGCCTCATGCAAGTCTGAGGCATTCCTTCCTGGTTTATTTTGTAAAGGGCTTTCTAATATTTTAAATTGCATACATTTATTTGTAATTGGCTTAATTCTTAATGCTGAGTAAACCTGAAAAGATTCAGGTAGGCCAGGTGGAAAGAATAATACTTCTTAGAGCGCTAGCATCACCTCTGCACCTTGCTTTGGGTATGAAATGCGCTGAAAAATAGGCTCTCTCTTTTCATCTTTCAGGACAAAACTATTTTAATTTACATTAATTGACATTTGAAATTATTTTAGTGCACTGTTACTATGCACTGCACTGTTACTGTGCATTTCGTTTTTAATAGTATGATAAAAACACCCATATACCCATGAGACATTTTTGCTGGGAAAAATACAGATGTGAGAAAATGTAAAATATTCAGATGTTGAAAAAAACCCTCATACATTCTGATTTCCAACAAGCCATATTGTCAGCCCTATTAAAGAAGCCACAAAGTCAATTTTAATAGAACTATGTAGGATTTTTTGAAGATTGTATTATTTTCTATATTCCTATTGTTATTTGATTCTCTGCCATACCAATATTCAGATACAGGTCTTCAAACCTTTCCTCATATATTGAATTTGAGTCAAGCAGGTAATCATGTTGAGTAAAACCAAGACTTTCAAAAGTATTAAGGAGTTTAAAAAGTCATAGTGGGTAACTAGCCACTTAAATCCTATTTAAATCAGTGAAAATTAGGCACCTAGATACTTCTGAAAATACAGCAGGTACCTGTCTTTGTCTTTCAACATAGAAAAAAATATGTCCATATACAGTCAGTCCTTGACTTACAATGTTTCGAGTTACAACATTTTGCACTTACATTTCTAAATTGACACCCTGTTTCAAATTTCTGACATCAGTTTTGCCTTTACAATGCCTGACCTGATGTGATGCTATGACAGCGAACAAGTCTCTGTGTCATCTGTCTCCCTGGAGAACATCTGTCCAACCTTCCTTGGACACTTTTTTTAAGAAAGCAGACAAGATTCCAAAAAACCTGCAGCCAAGACTCCTGAGAAGAATCCAGTCAAGAGCCTTTCAAAAGTCCAACCAAGATCCCTTCAAAAAGTCCAGAAAAGTCACCTCAAAGAAGTCCTTCCAAATCAATATGATTGTTATGTACAATATAATTACATTAACTTAGCTATATTACTTATCTATAATTGACTGAGTACAAAATTCAGGGTCATTATTGGTGAAAACTGGGTATCGAGCCTTGGTTCAGGAACCAATCCTTTGTTTATAACATTGTTTCCTATGGGAAAATCAGTTCCAAGTTACAACGTTTTGATGTAAGATGTTGTTTTCAGGAACCAATTGTGTCTTAGTCTGAGGACTGTCTGTATATTAATAGCTAAAATGTAACACTGGAGCCTTTAGAAAGAACTTTCAATGGGACATCTTATGAGTAAGGACTTGTATAAGTAAGGTCCTACTTTCAACTTAATTTTACTGCCATTGTTTCCAAAAGTTTTGAATGCAAAGGCTTACATGTAAACACAATTATGATTAAAATTTGTCATCAAAGCCTAAATTTCAATGCTTTATTTCAATTGGGAAGCAAAACATCTTGGTGGGGTTTTTTGGCCAAGTTTAGAAAACTGATTTACCTCTCTCCTGTTCTTTATAAGAACAAAAATTCAATATTGATTGACAAGCTGTTCTTAGGAAGTGCCCTAGAATTCCTATATTTCCTGCAAGGTCTGAAATAATTCAAACCATCCAGGCATAGGGCATAAATCTTTTACTTGATAGAATTTTGTGGGGAGGTTGAACATATGTTTCTGAGGAGAGCAAGGGTAAATTTTATTCTTTATTAATTGAATGGTTGAATAAATTCATTACTTGTACATGATTACTTTTCTCTTGTGGTTGCTTATCTTTTGGGATGGCTACAGATGCATGGCATGAGTGATTGTTAGTTAGAGTATAACATCCTATCGCACTATATTGCTGGTGTCGGGGGAGCCCAACCCCATGCTCCCCCTGTACCAGCAAGTAGCAAGCTTGGCTCCATCCACTCCCCAGCTGGGAGACCTGATTGAAGCTGCCTGCTGTGGGAGCTCCCCATGTGCTCTTCTGGCTGGGAGCCCCAGTTAGCTGATGGGATCTCCCAGCCTCTGGAGCACATGGGAATGATGAAAGTCTCCAATGTGCTCCAGAAGCTAGGAGCACTATTCACACATTCAAGTAAAAGCGTAATAGGAAACAGCTACAAAGTTATTATACATATTTTGTGTAATAACTTTGTGGCTTATCCCCTATTTTATCATATAATTAATTAAATAAACATATGGCCAGGTCACTACTTAAGCTGTGATTCACCATTTAATAATGCCTTATATGTAATGTCTGTCAGGGACCTCAATACTACATATCAGCTTATCAGGAGACTGGCTGTTTTCTGCAGACAAGCAGGTGCATGGCCAGTTTTGATATATAACCAGTTTGCCACAAATATATTTATGCATAATCACTTATCTGCAAACTCACTTGTGCATACTTACTTCCTAGCTGGAATCACTAATGCGCAGCTAATACTTCACAGAGTAGCTGACAAAAGTATAGTGTCACATGTACTGCATATCAAATCAGTTTTTATGAAGGATAATACAATACTAACTCTCTGTTGTTTACAACAGTTTTGTTTGGAAGTAGCCTACACACTAAAGGTCATGACAGATAGTGGAAGAAGGGCAAAATATTGTTTCTGTACAAAACTAGAAACAGATTGACAGATAAAAACAGGGCTTATTATAGGATGTACCTTAGTGGGTGCATCTACATGAGATGTTATATCACGACAGCAATGACCTATGGTGATGTAGGTCATCGCTATGGTGACATAGTGTCAGCAGGCATGAACCGTGGCATCAGAAACATTGGTCAGAAATGATGGCATCAGAATGTGTGGGTCAGAAATGACTCATGCAATGGTGGGACTGTGCAGTAATAGTGGTTTCTGAGGAGCCATTTAATACTTGCTAAAGCAAGTACTAAATGACTGTGCAGTAACAAGTGAGCAGTCAGCTATATGTGTAGACATGTCCACTGTGAGTAATAAAGCCATAACTATGCCATGACTCTAAAATTAACCTAATTAATACTAACGCACTTTAAAATCACATACAGTCACTGCCTTTAAACTTTTCCCACTGAAGTCAATAGTAAAAGTACCTTCACTGCCAGTGGGTACATCTACACATGCAATTAATTTGAAGCAATAAACCCTGGAGCAGTTTGAGGCAGAGTAAACTACTCCTGGGCACAGCAAACCTACATGTGCATCCAGGACAGCAGCAATCTGAGCCAGTGTAGAGCAGTTTACACCAGGGCTGTGGGCACAAGGATGTTCAATATTGGTGGTGGTGTTGGGGACAGAGAGGCTGACTAGGGCATAAGAGTGCTGAAAGTGCAGAGCCATGGGGCTAAGCCACAAGCAGGAGTCTGGGTCCTTGCTGACTGGGCTGATTGGGCACAATTTACACATGCAGTCAGCATCCACAAGTGCATTTAATCACAGTTAATTACCATCAACATAAGAAAATATAATCACCAGCAGTCACCTATAGTACTATCTTATAGAAACATTAATTAGTTTACTGCAGCCTAATAGCATCACACATGTACATGGTGACACTACTCCACGGCTTATTAGTCTATTTGGCAGTTAAGCACATATGTAGATGCAGCTAGTGAGTGCCTTGGTTGGATGCTTTAAAAAATCCCTCCTTCCAGCAATACCATCCACCTGAAAAAAACAAAAACAAAAAGCCACCTCGCATCTTTTCTTTTTGCTAGAGTTATATTATGAGCAGTCTGTAATAGATGGTAGGTCTAGGATCTCTCTGAAGAACAGATATTCAAATGTTGCTGGACATTTGGACAACTTAAATGTAAAGCAACCTCTCCTCAGCTGCAGTGTGCTCATTGTATCTCTTGGCAATGCAGGTTGGCATATTTCTGAATCCACTTGAACAACACAAGGGCAAGATTTATGTGCCTGTATAGTTTGTGTGCCTGGGTAGTTATTTTATTTTTGACAATTAGTACCACTTCTGGCTTTTCTCCAGGACTGTTCAGTTGTAGGTGGTTCTTCAAAAACAGTTGTCAAGAATTAAGTGATTGCATTTGTTAATTTTGTTTTTTATCTTCCATGCAAACTTGTTGGAATAGATGATTTCTACTCTGTTTTTCAAACAATTTTCCTGCCTGCTTTTTAAAACCAGACTGCTTTACTTCATTTATCATGATGATGATGCATGTTTATAAAGGAGTTTGATATTTTAGCCATTTAATAAATCCATGTCTGAAAAACAGTTTAAAAAAACAAAGAGCAAGTATTAAGTGTGAAATCTTTGAGTTTAGCACTGCATATTGTTTCTAGTTCTCAGATTTATTTTCTCCTTTCACTCTGAAAATCAAAGGTATAAAAGTACTGTCACAGCAGAGGAAAGAAGAACTTTTGGAGTCACTTCAATATCACAGAAGAAGCAGCATCCATTGGTACATAAAGAAGTGCTTTCAAATGCTTCCTAAAATGTCTCAACAGCATGTGATATGAGGAATAAAAGCCCACCAATCAATTCAAGTCTCCTGCTGTGATTGCAAACCCAAATCACTTTTCTTCTCTCCTTGCAACAGCAATCCAGTTGTAATAATCTCTCTCAAGTGCTGACTACAGGCATTTCACTCCCTTTTTCCATTTTAGACATATCTTCAACAGAAAAAAAATGGTTTCCCAGCTTTAGTTACTGATGGTTATTTATTTTTAATAATCTTTCTTTTGATACTGTCACAGTTGAGAGTGGGGAACATGTGGATAACTGTTAGATAAGTAGAAAGATTTTCTACATTTATGTTAATAGCAGAATAAAGAAAAGACATTTTGTATGTCTGTATGTGGTTTTTCTTAGCATTTTCATGAGGATTAAAAATACATTTTTTAATCTATTAATGCTATGTTATGTAGACAATTAAATTACCTTTTAAATGTGACTTACAATCTCTCTCTCTAAATTATACTTAATGTTATTATTTATACTAGAGCATTTTGCCAGCGAAGTTGGGCAATTATTGTCCTTAGTACTGTACATTTAGTCAATCAGTTCCAGAAAGAATTTACAGTCTTTCTTGCATAGTATTAGATATTTATACTGGTATTTACATGGATTCCTTATACAATGTTGGTCTTGTATAGTATTCCTTGAGATAATAGGCCAGTGAAAATTGGAGACCCAACATGAGTCAGAGTATCAGAATTTGACCAGGAAGAAACTACAAGGTAAGAGGGAGAGAGCAGGGAAGGGGAGAAGAGTGGGACTAGCTGTAGAGGATTGGGAAGGATTTTT
Organism: Crocodylus porosus; assembly: GCF_001723895.1. NCBI lineage: Eukaryota > Metazoa > Chordata > Crocodylia > Crocodylidae > Crocodylus > Crocodylus porosus. The sequence goes on from NW_017728907.1 coordinate 8,209,106, forward strand.
CCACCCTCTGATCCCTGTATAGAGGTGCCAGGAGAGAGCTGCACTCCTGAGCCATGCAAACAAGCCAAGCAAACAGGTGCGCTCTTCAAGGGCATGCCAGAGTTTGCTTGGGGGTGAGCACAGGTGAGGGGTAGCCAGAAGGGGTAAATGACTCATAGTGGGAGGCAGGGGCTGCTTACTAGGGGATTCCAGGGTAGGGGGAGGCTCCTGGGACAGCATTTCCTTAGGGGGGAGGGACTGCCAGCAGACTCTTCTGCACAAGCACAGGGCAAGCCATACCTGCGCAGAACAGCTGAATGGCCAATAGTAGCCACGGGAAATTCAAACCCATGCCAGTCCTACCCAGACACTGAAGGAAGCATGTGTGTGCAGCAGCGTGTGTAAGCCCTTGGTTCACCCCGACCACAGCACACCAGAGTGGTAGATCTCTAGTAGATGAGGAAGTAACTACAAAGTAAGAGGGAGGGAGTGGGGGGAGAGGCAAAGAGTAGGGCCAGATGTAGGGGATTGGGAAGGGTTTTTCCACCCTCCCATCCCCATATAGCAGTGCTGGAAGGGAGCCACACTCCCAAGCCATGCAAACAAGCTGAGCAAACAAGCGTGCTCATCAAGGGTATGCTGTTTGTGCGGGAGTTTGCACAGGAGGACACACAGGAGGGGCCTGAAGTCTAAGAGGTGGCAGCTTCAGATGGAGACCTAAGATGAGTAAAAGAGGAGTGTTTCAATGGAGGTTATGACACAGCATGCAGCCAGGGACCCTGCCCTGGCATTGCCTCCTACCCATGGCTCTGATGAAGCCTCCACCCAGACAGGGCCCTTGGACAGGTTGGCAGCACCCTGCCCCTCTGTCTGCAGGTGTTGTGTGGTGGGACCTCTGGAGCCTGAAGATGGTGGAGGGGGTGGACAGGAATCCCCTCACCTGTCCCACATGTGCCCTGCTTGAGGCCATGGAATGGCAGGTGAGAGAACTCCAGGCAGAAGTTAGCAGCCTGTGTTTGATCAGGGCTGTAGAAGATGAGATTGATGAGTACTTTCATCCTCGGCAGGATCAGTCATCTAGTGGAAAGCCTACATAGGAGGGACCTGATGCAGAGGAATGGAAGATGGTCACCTCCAGAACCAGACATCATGCTGCAGCTGGGAAATAGATACGAGGTCCAGGCAGCACTGGAAGAGAGTGAAATGGCGGAAGCCACAGCCACCACCATGAAGACTGAGGGTCAGCCAGGTAGCCAAAGGAAGAGATGTCAAGTCACCATAGTTGGTGACTCCCTCCTGAGAGGAATGGAGGGACCCCTCTGTCACCCAGATACCACAGTGGGAGGTATGCTTCCTGCCTGGAGTCCAGATCCAGGACATCACTGTAAGGATTCCCAACTTAATCTGGCCCACCAACTAATATCTCATGGTCCTCATCCATGTGGGCATAAATGATGTGTCCAGGAGTACTCCAAACCATATCACAGGGCTCTGGGGGCCAGGCTTAGGAAGACAGGGGTGTGGGTAGTCTCATTGTCAATCCTCCTGGTCAGCAGTCATGGTCAGCATCACAATGCCTGCATCAGAGAAGTCAACCTGTGGTTCTGGAGTTGGTGTCATCAAGCAGGTTTTGGCTTCTTTGACCACAACCCACACTTCCATGAAAGGAGCACCCTACAAGCACAGAAGGAAGCAATTCCCTTGTGCACGAAAGGGGGCAAAGGGGCCAAGAGACCTGAACAGGGAAATCCAGGAAATCCTTGGGGCAAAAAAAAAAAAGAGTCATATAGGCTGTGGAAGCAGGGGGTAGCTACCAAGGTAGAACGTACCTATTTGGCCTGCACTTGCATGGAGGTAGTCAGAAAGGCCTAAGCAGAAATGGAACTTAGGCTGGCAACAAAAATTAAAGGCAACAAAAAGTCTTTCTTCTGGTATATAGGGAGCAAAAAGAAGGTGCAGGGTAGCATAGGCTCCACAAGACTATGGCAATTAGTGACAGATGGGGGGGGGACAAAGCTGAACTCTTCAATGAGTTTATTGCCTCTGTATTCCTGAACTTGGATCAGAGCAAATCTCATAATTGGAACATAGACAAACACACAGGGGGAACCAACCCACCTACTGTTAGCTCCGACTTAGTAAAGAGACACTTCTAGGGGCTGGATGTGCTTAAGTCAGCAGGCCCAGATGATCTTCATCCAAGAGTGCTGAAGGAATTGGCCAGTGTCATAGCAGAGCCACTGGCATGGCTGTTTGAGCACTCTTGGTGCTCAGGTCAGGTTCCAGAGGACTGGAAAAGGGCCAATGTGGTCCCTATTTTCAAGAAGGGACCACATTGGCCTGTGTAACTATGATGTTAATCTTACCTCTATCTTCAGGAAAACCTTCAAAAAAAATTTTAAGGATCACATTTGTGGGAGTCCAGGGGGGAAGGAAATGCTAAAGGGCAATGAGCATAGGTTCATAGCAGATAGATCCTTCCTGAGTAACCTTGTTTCTTTTTATGACCAGGTCACAAAATGCTTAGATGCAGGAATCGAGGTAGATGTCATCTACTTCAATATTAAGAAGATCTTTGATATGGTATCTTATTATATTCTTATAGATAAACTGAGTGAAGATGATTACATGGTCAGGTGGGTGGCAAATTGGCTTGGGGTCACACCCAGAGAGCGGTGGTGGATGGGTCGGTATCAACCTGGAAAGATGAGGGCAGTGGAGTCCCACAAGTCTCGGTCCTTGGACTGATGATGTTCAATGTCTTCATTAGTGACTTGGGCGAAGGCGTGGAAAGCACTCTGTCCAAATTCACAGATGATCCCAAATTATGGGGTAAAGTTAACACACGAGAAGGTACAGAACAAATCTTGGTAAAACTGGACAGGTTGGAAAAGTGGGCGGAACAGAATAGGATGGATGCAGTTCAACAAGGACAAATGCAAGTGCTGCACCTAGGGAGAAGGAACCACCAGCACGTTTTCAGGGTGGGGAAGGATCTTCTCAGCAACACAGCAGTGGAAAGGGATGAACGTGAGTCATCAATGTGATGAAGTGACCAGTAAAGCTAACCATACTTCATCATGCATTAGCAGGTGCATGACAAACAGGTCCAAGGAAGTGATCCTTCCCCTTTATGGAGCATTGGTCAGGCTGCAGTTGGAGTACTGAGTCCAGTTTTAGGCACCCCACTTCAAGAGGGATGGGAACACCCTTGGGAAGGTTCAAAAGAGGGCCACTAGTATGGTTAGGGGCTTGCCAGAAAAGCCCTATGAGGAGAGATTGAGGGCCCTGGATCTCTTCAGCCTCCACAAGAGACAGCTGAGAGGTGAGCTTGTGGCTGCTTACAAATTCATCAGGAGGGGACAGCAAAGAATAGGAGAGGCTTTGTTTACTCCTTGGAGTAACTAGGAATAATGGCCACAAAATGACAGAGAGCAGGTTTAGGTTAGACATCAGGAAGAACTTTAAGGTAAGGGTTGTCAGAATCTGGAAGAGCCTTCCAAGGGAGGTGGTGTTCTCCCCTACCTTGGGGGTCTTTAGGAGGAGGCTAGACATACACCTGGATGAGGTTGTCTGACCCCAATGCTCTTTCCTGCCCAGGGCAGGGGGTCAGACTCGATGATCTACTAAGGTCCTTTCTGACCCAACCATCTATGAATCTATGAAAATAAGTAAATTCCACAATAGAAATTCATATGCTTCTAATTTATCTGAAAATATTTTTCTTTCCAAGATTTCTATTAATAAGTCTCTTTGGTTTCTTTTTAATGATGGAACTGCACATTGGTGGAGCAGTGTTCAAATTTATCAAAGACTCTAAAGATTAGGAACTTAAAAAAATAAAATTTACAAAGATTATATCCCTTCCCGCCTCTTTTATCCTCCCCTTACGCCAAGTACAGATATTACACTTTTACCAGTATAAGTGATTTGATAACATAAATTTGTTTGTAAAATACTGGGAGGCAATAATACTTTATAATACTTTGAATGAAGAATTGATAGCTGTCTGGCTGGCAGTTACTCCGGTTACATAAAATATTGGGAGGCAAATTTACGTTATCCAATACTTATACCGGTAAAAGCATAATATCTGTACCTCGTCTAAGGGAAGGGTAAAAGAGGCAGGAAGGGATATAATATCTGTAAACTGTATTTTTTAAACAAACCAGTCTCTACCCATAACAGAACAGAAATCTGGCACACAGACTAAAAAATAGTAGAACCTGGTCTAAGAGTTGCCCCTCCCCACACCAAGGGCAAGTGTGCATTCTGTTTACTATCAGTCTAAACTATGCCACTTACAAAAAACTGCATAAATTAGATCAATTCTACCTCATGCTTTTTTAATGTCTGTACTTACCCTTACTGTCTAAGTCTTTCTCCTTGAACAAGCATTTGTAACCACTGTTCACTTTATGTACGTACATCTGATGCCATTCCATTGAACAAATACAATACAAACAGTACAATCTGGACAACAAGCTAAAACCAGTCTAAACAGTCTAATCTTTTTTTCCCCTCCTTGTGGCACTGCATGAATTTGAACAAAAGCACAATATGGTACAAAACACTTTACTGCTGACAAGTTAATTGGATTTTTTATGTATTAGAAAGGAGATTTGTCTGTACTGTACTTAGCATAATATTACAATTAGATAAAACAATATGTAAGCTATGGTTTTAATACAGCCAAACAGATCCCAGGCACCCATAGTTACACAAAACTGAATTAGCAAGAGAAACACTCATTCAAGTGATAAAGTCATGTCTTGCGTGTCTTCTTCACAAATTATCAAGTTTTAAGGACCACTCAGTGCTTCAGTGAACTTCCAATCAAATTCTACTGGTCCCAACAGCACTGGTTAAAAATTCCAAAAAAAAGATAGTCTTATAATTAAGAGACTGATTTGGGACTTGTAAGAGTAGAGTTTCACTCCCAACTCTGCTAGATTCCTGTGTCATGTGTGGCTTGTATCCAGCCCTTAGTTTCTGATATATAAAATAAGGACAACACCTCTACCTTTGGTATGCTTGTGTGTGTTGAGATTCATGTGAGAGCTAGAGTGAAACAGAGAAGGAGCATACTTAAAGTACAATAGCTATTAGCCATATTGACTTTCCCTGTGGACTTCCTTATTCTTCCTGAAAGTATTCCAAATTCTTCATTGTCATGTATTTGTACAATGCCACAATGAGGTCTTGGTCTCAGTCAGAATCTGTTTGGGCTACTGTACTATAAATATTAATAAACATAAGAGCATGTAAAATAGTAGCAAATATGGTCAATCTTCTAAACATGTGTGGAGTGATAAGGTGAGGTGACCTATACTGCATCCCCCCTAAAATTACTATCCAAAAAAATTTCCAAGTCCTCTGAGTAATGAATTCATCAGTAAATTATTTTTCTAAAGGTCATTAGGATCAGGGTGATAATAGGATTTCTTAACTAGCTATTACTGCTCATCTGTTCATACAAATCTGTTAAGGGCATTTCTCCAGCCACATATTAGCATTACAGCTGTCACATTTGGTCTATTTTAAATAGACTCTAAGTAAACATGGTTATTTTGCCGAGAGCAGGTAGAATTTATGTTTAAAAAGAGAGAGTTGTGTTTGAAGCTAAATTGCTAAGGCAATAATTAAATTTGCTCAGTGATACTTGAATTGTGTATAAGATCAGTTACTTAAAAATGCATAGTAAAGCAAATGAAATGGCTGCTTCAGAATTTATAAACACATATTACTGTAAATGCAGAGGCAACCTGAAATTTATCAGAGGAAAAACAAGTAGATATCTCCCATTCCTACAAATAAATCAGCTGCTTATCGCTTAGTCCAATTCCCTTTGATGTCAGTGGGAATCCTTCCAGTGACTTTAACGGGAGATGGATTTGGTTCCTTCCAAGACATTAAGAACAAAGTACTAGAATCGGTGCTTATTCCAAGTGAGCAGGCTATACTATGCCCACAAGCAGTCTGGGAATCTTGCCCAAGTGATCTGTGCTCCTGCCCAGACACTGCATGTCAGAGAACAACATGTAATTGGCCAGCCTCTTCTATATTCTTTGTAAATCAGAGCTGTACAACTGGGAAGTCCTCCACGATCAGTGTTCTACTCATTTCCTGAAGCAGGATTCAGTGGGCAGGTCTACATGAAATGCTCAATGTGCAGTTGCTGAAAAATACTGCTCAGTAGCTTGTCACAGCAGGGATGGTGCTAATACACTACTGTGTAGTATTATTAGGCTCCTGTGCAGTAGTGTCACCTAGAAGATGTTCACCAGCACTACTGCATGGTAACTCTAGTTACTGCACATTTCTTTAGGACTTGCTAATACAAGTACTAAATAAATGCAGAGGAATGACTGCCCAGTAGCATCTCATGTAGATGTGCCCAGTATGACTAAGGAGAGCAACAGTACCTAGGATTTGCAAGATGAAAACCGATAGAAAAACAAAAAGATGTTATAAACTGCAGTCAGTTGCTATTGGTTTCCAATTCTGACATTGATTCTGTGACCTTGGGAAAGGTGTGTCCTTATGCTCAGAGTTCCTGAGCACCTGCAGTTACCTTTGGTTTGTATTGATACTATATCTGTACTATTGTACCACTTTCTGTCTTTCATCTACTATATTTACCACCACCCCCCCAGCACACATACACATTAGCTCTCAGTTTGTCCCTTTGATCATTATTTTGCATATGTGGGCAGACCTAGGATGTTGAAAAGGGTGATACAGATGATGTTGTGTATTGTTTCTCTCTCAACAGAAATAAGTTAAATCTTTACTAGTATACTATGAACTTGGGATATATTATTATTTAAGACTGAAGCAAAAATATACCTTTATTGGAATGTGCATTAATTTACTATATGTGATTTGTTTACTATATATTTAAGAACATAAACTCAGCAAAAATACTTAAAAGATAGTTTTTATTTAAACCTGTACTCATTAGAAGTAAATGTACATCTCTTAAAGTTTCATAAAATAAAAATCAAGTCTTCTTGAGCATCTTGACAGTGCATCCACACATTCGCCATCCTAACCTAAAATAGAATAGTTTACATTAACAAACCACAGTAAAAGTAAGGGGGGAGGAGTTGTTTTGTTTTATTTTGCTTTGCTTTGCTTTGCTTTTTTTGCTTTTGTTTTTTGGAAATGAGTATAATATTTCATCTTGGATGCACTATGTAGAAAGCCAAACTTTTGGTCATAGCAGAAAGCCTTTGTTCACATAAATCATTGTACTGACTCTGATGGGATTTCTCACAGAAAAGTTTTCAATTGTGGGCTTAAACATATAACAGTGCCTCAAAAAGCAACAGTGTACTCTCCCAAAAAACAGCATTTTGTTTACAAGCTAGATAGGCAACAATAACTCTCCTCATGAGTAAAGGGGACCATCCGAAGAGAATTGTTTGTAGGATCATAAAAAATATAAACCTCTAATTTTGAAGCTTTAACTCCACAGGGCCAAATCACTGGAACAATGCCAAGCTTCACATTTTTTTTTTTTTTTTTGGTAAAAACTAGGCTACAAATATAGTAACAGCATCAAAAGCAATAGCTTTTTATTTTCTAGATATCTAAAGAGTAAAGAAAGGTCAGGACCAGCCTCCGGATCAGGCTGTCACAAACAATTATAAGATGCATTATGGAAAATGGTTAAGTTTTTTTTTTCCTTTGTTTTCTTTTACCTGTTGTACCATTGATAAAAGATGACAACATTTGTTATGGTTAAACTCCCATTTTGAAAGGATGCTGTTTTCTCCCTTGTTTGGAATGTGCTCTAAGAAACAGAAACTAAAAATGAGTTTCACTCAGGTCAAGATCGACAGAGGGAAAGTGACTGTACCGATGATGACACAGCAAAACAGAACAGAAAAAATGTTGTGATTGAAAGTTTGATTACAATACAGAATTAGTAAACAGGGGAATTTGAAGGAAAAAAAGGCAGTCAATTATACACCTTAAGTTTATCTCCAGTTTTATTCTGTTTCTCCTTCTCAGTGATATCTTTAAAAAGAGACATTGAAAACAAGACTTCTTAGTGGCCTAACAAAACATTAAGCTTCACCACTTAAATTTACAGCACCATGCAAATACAGATGTCAAAGTGGGTGACACTAAATTCCAGGCACAGCCTAAGCAGCATATTATTTATGAATATAGTGTTTTTGTTTAATTACTAACTCCTAAGCAACATATGTATTGTTTTGAATTATACTTTATAAACTGTTCTGCAAATACTATAAAAACCTTTATGCCTGAGTGTTTTATTAATTATCATCATATAGTCAAGGCATAAGGATTTTTTTATTTAAGTTTTCTTAATTAAAAGTTGAACAGTACATGGCTAATATGCAGCAACTTGTAATCAGTGGATACCTTTCTATTTCTTGAGTAAAGCACTGCTGCTTATCAGTGTTACATTATTTATTGATTCCATATTTTGGCCAAAATTATTAAAAAGCTGCTATTACATACAGTGGCATATCTGGACTTTGCACCTGTACTTTTAATATTTCTAGTCACAAACAAATCTGTGGACAAATGCATCAATATTAGCACTGGGGGAAACAACTCTAGAATATTCAAGACACATTTTTTTCTCCACCATTCTCCACTTCAAAATTTGTTCTACAGTAATTTTGGGTATGCGCGCACGTGTGTGTGTGTGTGTGTGTGTGTGTGTGTGTGTGTGTGTGTGTGTGTGTGTGTGGAGTCGGGGGGGAGGGGGTTGGGGCAGAACTAATGCAGGAGTGGTCTTCTGCTGGTGTTTCATCTGTAGGGAACTTCTGTTCTCCAAGGAAATTAACTGCTAGTTAGCTATGACCAGAATCTGGCCTGTTTGCATAGCATGAGCCATGCAAAAGGACTGTAGGAGAAAAAGAGATTTTTTGCTTATTTTCTTTATTGTGTTTAATGCTTATATCTATGATGTTTTTTTATCAACCACAGATAGAATGAACACATTTAAAGCCTACTTTCCTTGTCTATTTTGACACAAAATCTATCCATCCATTTCAACTTTTAGCACTATAATAAAATAATCCTGCAACCCCCGTATACTTGATTTCTTCTTTTAACTTTAACTTTTGCCACCATTTCCTTTTCTGAGTGGTCTAATTTTAACTACTCTGTGCAAATATTGATGAGCATTAATACAATGGTAGAGAACATGTCTTATTTAGTGTGACAAGCTGAGCCACCTCCAGAGTGTTCATCTACTGTGGAAATCATATTCTGTCTTACTCAATGTGATTATGAGATGTGACAGTACTTCCCAAAAGATATCAGTGCACTCTTGCAGAGTTTTCAGGCTCAGATTTCTGAGGCTCACTGTTAAAAACATTAGTCAACTAAACTTATGTCATAGTGTTCATCATAGTGTTGAGATGATGAAGTCAGACTCATAAACACCACTTTCACCCATAAATATATGCCAAACTACTAGATTCCTAGATGCTAGGACCAGAAGGGACCTGAACAGATCATTGAGTCTGACCCTCTGCAGAAAAGAGTGCTGGGGTCAGATGCCCCCAGCCAGATGCCTATCCAGCCTTCTCTTAAAGACATGCAAGGTAGGGGAGAGGACCACCTCCCTTGGAAGCCCATTCTAAATTTTGGCCATCCTTACTGTGAAGTAGTTTTTCCTGATATCTAACCTAAATCTGCTCTCTGTCAGTTTGTGACCATTGTACCTCATTACCCCAAGAGGTGCCCTGGTGAACAGAGCATCTCCGATCCCTTGCTGCGTCCCCCTAATGAATTTGTAGGTGGCCACAAGATCATCTCTCAGTTCTCTCTTGTGGAGGCTGAAGAGGTTCAGGTCCCTCAGTCTCTTCTCATAGGGCTTGTCCTGTAAGCCCCTTACCATATAAGTGGCTCTCCTCTGAACCCTTTCGAGTCTATTAACACCCTTCTTGAAGTACGGCGCCCAAAACTGGATTCAGTACTCCAACTGCAGTCTGACCAATGCTGCATAGAGGGGAAGTATCACCTCCTTGGTTCTATTTGTCACGCATCTGCTGATGTGTGATGAAGTGCAGTTAGCTTTCCTGATGATTTTGTTACACTGATAGCTCATGTTCATCTTGGAGTCCACTATGACTCTGAGATGCCTTTCCGCTTCTGTGCTGCTGAGAGGATCACTTCCCAGACACTAGGTGTGCTGGATATTGTAGTGCCCTAGGTGCAGCACTCTGCATTTGTCCTTGTTGTACTGCATCCTATTGTATACTGCCCACTTTTCTAACCTGTCCAGGTCTGCCTGCAATTGTTCCCTACCCTAACTAGCTACTAGCTACAACACTATATGAAACAGATTTATAATACCTTTCTTGCTTTTAAATAACCTTTAATGCCTAAAGAAGCTATGTACCTGCACACACACACAAATATACTCCTCCTCTTCAAAGTATTGGAAATGTTCATAATTTTATCATGAATTTTAAAATTTGTTTTTCCTGGGGCTACATGAAAACTCAGGTTTCACCTTTAAAATAAGAAACATCATGAGATGCTTAGATGCATAAGAAAACTTTGAAATATGGAGTGAGAACATGATAACCTAAAAAGCAAATAAAAAGACCCAGGATTTATTTATTTTTGTAACTCAGGATTTTGGAGGGGCTTAAGTTTCAATTGTTGAATGTTTGAACTTGACAACACTGTTAGGAGACCCTGACTACTAGTGTTCTTCTTTCACATTCAAATCTTCAATACAGTGTACAGTGAAATGCAAGAAACAACAATGGGAATTTGTTTATGAAGCTGTAGATATTTCATAATTCTGGTACCTTTGTATATCAGGGGTATCAAACCGATCCAGCTGTGGGGGTGGAATAAGGATGCAGGGTAAGCCTGTGGGCCAGATTGGGACCACAGACCAGCCTTGTGTGTCAGAGCCAGTGTGCAACCTGGACCAAATTTTAGCCATGAAGTTCAAACTTTAAACATCAGCACCAATCTCTGTCTGAAACAGTTTGGACAATTTGAGCTCAAATGAGCCAGATCTGGGAATGGCTAGGGAATATGCATTGGTTAGCCCCATGGTGCTATATATGGTCCATAGGCTGCATCTGACCCACAAAGCTCTACCATTTGGCCTGCAGTGCTTTCTGCAGGTCTCAGACCCGGCCCTTGTGCTGCATGAAGCATGCACTGGCCCAAATCCCACGTGCTAAATGTAGTGTATGGGGCTGGTTTGGGCCATGCATAGACTTCTGTGTGTGAAGTGGGTTTGTGGGCCAGATCTCAACTGACCCAGGATTCAACACACAGGACAAGTCTGGCTCAGGTACCACCTGAAGTATACACCTCAGACCAGCCTCATGTGCTGCATGCAGCATGTACCCTTGACCAGCCCCAAGCACAGATATAGCCCACGTGCTGAGTCCTGTTCCACACACTGCCTGTGGTACCTCCCAAACTGGCATAGACACCAGACCAGCTCCATGCACTACATGCAATGCACAGGGCCAACCCAAGACCCACAAGTACCACTGCAGACCATTACCTTTGACACTCCTGTCATATATCACTATGGCTCTACTGTACTGTAGTGGGCTTCACATTCTATGTTACACAGGCTTCAAGTACTTCAAGAATGAAATATTGGAAGGACATAAAGTTAAACAAAATAGTTCCCTGTGGTAAAATAGTTCCCTGTTGTCTACCTTATACAAGGCAGCCACTAATGAATGAAGGCTGTAGATTAAAGTTTGTTGCATTATTTTTATAAGGTGGTTTTACTTCATTCCTTTGGATACCCATGATGTTGCAATGCCACAATCTTGTCTTGGGATAGTTTGTATTGTCATATGTATTTGAATTGTGTGCATGCATATAAGTTGTTGTGGATCATTAGTGTAAACACGTTTTGTTTGCAACTTTTAAAAAAATGTGACTTGGGAACCTAACTGGCATTTTCAGAATTGACTCAGGCATAAAAAATATCTAAGTCTCATGGACTTTTCTTAGACACAGTAGCAACATGCCTCAGCCAAATCAAGAAGTATATGGACGAGGCTGCTCAGGCCCAGGTCCATGCCCATATCCATGTCCACACCCCACAGCTGCTCTGAAGAATTCTAGAGACTGAGGTGTCACAAGCAGTTGCACTGAGTTATCCTTGAGCAGCTTCACTGGCAAACCGCTGGGTTAGGGACAGACATTACACATAAACCAGCTGAAGTGATCAGAAACTGTTTTAATCCTGTAACAGGACAGATGTTCAGTGCACATAAACCAGTTTGAAAATGGCTGAAACTGGTTTAAGATAAACCTGGTTAAATGCAGCATCAGAGTTAACTGATTTGTCTCAAACCAGTTTATGAAACATCTGTCCCACCCCCCTTTCTGGTTTAAGTTAAGTCAGAGTCCCCCAGCATCCCGGCATGCTCTCTGGGCTGGGTAGGGCTCTCTGTTTCACAAAAGAGATGGCCCCTCCCCTCTGCTCCCTGGCTGGAGCTCAGCACAGACTTGCAGGTGCAGCAGGGTCTGCTGGCTTCCCTGTGTCCCCCTCACCCCCCCACCTCACCATTTGCTGCTTAAGCAGAGATCCCTTCATCCTCTCTGCCACAGCAGAGACCATAGCCAGTATGTGGTATTCTAGCTAATGCCAAGAGGTATCTGTGTGTGTGTCTCTCTCCAATTTCACTGGGCTAGAAAGACAAAACAGTGATGGCTTAGGGTTTTTGGAGCTAATCAACAGGGCTGCTTAAGAACTTTGAAGTAATTTCATAGATTTCATAGACATTAGGGCTGGAAGGGACCTCGGGAGATCATCGAGTCCAGCCCCCTGCCCAAAGGGAAGGAAGTCAGCTGGGGTCATAGGATCCCAGCAAGATAAGCATCCAATTTATTCTTGAAGGTGTTCAATGTAGG
>NW_017728907.1:8221995-8225795 GCF_001723895.1 Crocodylus porosus
GGGGGCGCAGCGGGCTTCACCCGCACTTCTCTCACCGCTCCAGAGCCTAGCTGAGTGTGGTTTTTTTTGTTCTGTTTTGTTTTTTTAATGTGGAGAGAGGCTATTGTTTTGCCAATTGGGTGTTATCAGCTGCCTGGCTGGCTTGCTCACCTGTCAGTTTGCTGCAGACAGTATGACAAAGCAGGGAGGGAGATTGAAAAGCTCCATATCATCAACAGATGAATGCACAGCACACCCATCCCCCACCTCAGAGTGTTAGCCTGGGGCTGGGGGCTAGGGGCTGGCCCCTTAAGCAGCGAGCTGGAAAAAGCCTAGGATGGGGCAGGCAGACCTCCCTAATTATGGTGTCCTGCCAGGGCCTTGCCATGCCCCCCCTCAGCCCAGCACTGTGTCAAAGGGAAGGGAGGGCTGATCTAGTGCCCCCTGGCTTCTAGCCTGAGCCACTGTAAGCATGTGCCTGAATTTCCTTAGTCCAGAGAGAATATCTGTCCAGTTTCAAACCAGTTCAGCCTAGTCAGGTTAGACTAACCTGCAAAGATTGAATTTATTCAGGCCCAGATTTTTTGAATGTCTGTCTCTAGCCCTGGTTTTGGAGCATGCTCGTGGAAACTAGTGGGTGTGGCATGCTAAGGGGAATCCTGGCTAAGACACACCAATGCAGTAATGTAGAGGCACTTTTCAGCTTCTAACTGATTGAGTCACTTAATTATTTTTGAAACCTTTGCCATAGATCTACTACCTTGGGTACAAGGTAGTTGCCTCCTGTTCCTTTTTTATGTACCTAACTCTTCCTTAGTACATAGTTGTTCTTGTCTTAAATGCTTGCAGGATAGACTCTTTGTTATTCTTGCTGCCTCTCACTCAAGAAAGATTCATTTAATGTAACAAAAAGGAAAGGACGGTGAGGAAAAAGCAGAAGGGCTTTGAGGCAGATGAATCCTACTGTCACTGGGAGTTAAAGGTCAGGGGTACTAATGCACAATGCTACTCTTTTTGCAGGGACAAACAGGTTTCCACTGACTTCTTTTTAAAAAATTAAGTTTTGTGAGAGTGAAAGTTATTCACAAGATTCTCTTGTGGAAAGACCTTCTAAACAGCTTGATGTCTCATGTCTCATTGTTGTGGCATATGCAGCTGAGTTTACATGTCTCTTCTAAATATTACCAATGCATGAATGTACAGTGTAGATGTCATAATTTAGTCATGGCTGAAATTAAGTTTCCTTACATCTGCTGGTTCCTATGCTGGGAAAACAAGTATTTTGCTCCATTATTTAAAGTGAATGTGAGGTGGCAACATTTTTGGCTACAGACGAGGTCTCTCGGGTAGGTTAAGTTAAACACACAGCAGGCATTAAAAATCCAGAATGAGATGGTAAATCCAGAAATAGATGCTTTACTTAGGAGTGACTCAGTATGGATTCAGTCCTCATTATGCATTTGGATAACAGAGTCCTGCAGACTTGTGTTTTTTAAGCATGCAGGCTGCCCTGTTCCTAAATGGTTTAAGCTTCTGCAGGATGGGTAATTTAATTCTTCCATATAGAAACCATAATTGAAAAATATGGACATCACGTAAAGACAATTGCTGTGAGCAAAGTTGATTTCCATAGGAAAAGGAATCATTTCTGCACTACTACAGGTGATAACAGTGGTTCTGAAATTTCCTCGAGTGTTTCATTGCCATGTGAATTCTATTGCCCCGGGGTGACATTACACTAAAGACATGATTAACAAGTTAATCATGGCATAAATAGTAACCCGACCACACATTTATGCAATTAATGGCATGATAAGACATGGAATAAACCCCAAAGTTATTATACAAAATATGCATAATAACTTTGTGGCCAGTTCCCATTACACCTGTAATTCAACATGTGGCCAGCAATGATCAGCTGATCAGTACTTCCAGCCTTAAGAGTAAACCAGTGCAGAAGGGCTGCAATGCAGTCCCTCAGCTAGGAACACTGATCAGCTTCCTGGCACTATAGGACTCTGGCTCAATACTTGCCAGTATAGTGGCAGTCCAGGATCATCAGTGAGCCTCCTACAATTTGATCCTGCAGTCACACCTCTTACCATGCATGTGTGGCATGGCAGGAGGCACAATTGTTGGGATTGTGGATCAGAAACTTCCACACCTTTAATTAAAAATCTGTCAGAGACTTAAGCGTACGCCAAAACTGTGAACTGATTTGACAAACAAAGGACAAGTGTATTTAGTTGTGTAGCGTTATTGTGCAAGTGGAGACTTCTTTGAAATGTTTCCATCTTCTCATATACATCACATGAGTCTATCCTATTTCATTTGGATAAGAGGTACATGCAATAATCAGGCCTAAAAAGTTATTTCCCTGATTCCACACTTATGCAATGTGATTCTCTGTATACTTCAACCTTTGAGTTATGTAAATTGGCTGTCTTTAACTGAGGTAGTAGAGATGTGTGCTTTCACCAAGCCCTAATTTTAATCCCTGTGTACAATCGAGTCATAAGCATTGTTTTTCCAGCATTTCAAAGACATTAACTTAAGGCTACTTCCATAATTTTTTTGTATCCTGACCATCTGCACTTGCTGTGTAGGCAATGGGTGGTGGGGGCAGATGAGAAAGCCGGTGCCCCCTGTGCAAGTGCTGGTCAATTGCTGCAGCTGCTCCCAGAAGCGGTCACAGTGGTTGACCACAGGGGTCTCCCTGGGCAGTGAGACTGGCCACACGGGGGGACCCTGCCCTGGTCGGCAGGACTGGCGACAGGGGGGCATGTGCTGACTAAGACAGTACCACTCACCCATGTCTATTAGCTTCACTGGAATGTCTCCAGGATGGATCAGGATAGACCCTGACTTTTTATGTTCTTTAGATGTTCTTATTTGTATTTTCCTTTCCCAAATTCTTCTACAGGTACTTCTATTTTTCCCCTTAGACCAGGATGCTCATCTAAGTATATGAAGAGTTCTGACTACTGGCTAATCTCAGTAAGGCCCACCCTAACTGACTGATTTAAAAGGTATCATTTCAGTGAGGTTGGTTGGACATCATGCAAAACATTTAGGTCTTTCTACTTCAGATAGTTTTGCATCTTTAGAGAAAACTGTGGATAAGTTTATGTCCTACTAGAATTTTTAAAAGGCAAAGCAGGTAGTCAGTTCAAGGATCCAGTTACCTCCTAGTAATTTTGGAAATAATAAAGGGAACAGAATATTTCTGAGTTCACACTGATCCTTCCAATGTGATTTGCATATACCACATATTCTGTCCACAGCCCCAAACGGCCAATTCAACAGCGTGAGAACCCCAGACTCTGGCCAGTATTATTTAGTTACATCATAACCTTATATATGCGAGAGTGCATGACTAGAGGGTCTAAAGATTCTAGAAAACCTGAACTTCTACCCTCAATGACGTCATGACCCAGATACATGCATTCACGTGGTGGGATACATGCATAACATAGTTATATAACTACTGTGGTGGGAAAAAATATGTTAAAGAAGCATGAGGTTTTCAAAGATCTAAGTCTTTGATTTCAGATGCTGATGGTAAAAGGTCAGATGACAAAAGGTCAGAGGCTAACACAGCAAACTCTGTAGTTGTAATTTATCCCTATGTATTAACAGTGCTGCATATACACACCCCTATCTGTGCCTAATTTCAAATCGCTTGAGCTTTTCATATGAGAGAGAGAAACTGACCTTGACAGCCCAGCACGAAAGATAAAGTACCTATAGTAACGAGATTAGCTGACTTTAGTAAAGTTGTAAAATTAAATATACTATGCGCGCCATCCTGTGACCAAACA
>NW_017728907.1:8226070-8311814 GCF_001723895.1 Crocodylus porosus
CATCATGCTGTGTTTAAATCATACTGACTCCTGCTCACTGTTATCACCCACCTGCCCGGTCATAAATCCCCCTCCTCGCGCCAAGCCGGTCATGCCGACCCAGGCTCACAGGTCAAGGGTACACTGGCATTAGGGGCACGACATGGCATCATGAACAGCATCCAGGGGAGGTGAAATGGAGTCAGAGTTAATACGTCACTGTCCGTGGCGTGCTGGAGACCGTGATTGTACGAACTCAAATGATCTATGGGCGCACATTATTTACCACCAAGCAGATGGTCTCATTAACCCATTGATCACCGGGTATGTGTCTCTCATCAGAGACAAGGGAGGCAAAGAGTGGGCCATTCAATTGGCGCCAAGCTCCTTCGGATGGATTATGAGCCGAGATGGAGTCACCTTTCGGCCCAGAGATGAGGTCGGGAGCTTGACTCTGGCGCGAGTAAAACCTGACAGCGCGGTGAACCCGACACCTGCTCAAGAATTTACTCACTGCATCCGCCATGTACGGGAAGGGGGAGAGGGCACCCCACCCGACAAGTTCAACTGCCCAAACCTGCCACCTGACTCATGCGGGCATGAACTGCTGACGCAGCTCTGCAAAGCCCTAGAATCAGAGAGCTGTACAGTGACAAAGTGGACTGGTCCCAAATTTGATCTTGGTATCTCATGGTTGTTGATTTATCATCCTCTGGGCAGGGCCAGGCCATAGGTCAATACCCGGGTACAGACCCAGAGTATAGGTCTGGTAAGTTAAGAAGTATAACAACCCTTTGTATTTGGAAGATAGTGTATAGAGACCCTCTTGGCCCTTTCAATGGTACAAGGTATGCCTCATTTTTAACCTTAAATTCCATGGAAACAAAAGAAATAATCCACAGATTATTTAGAATTTGCCATTTACCGGGCATGTGCACACAAGATGCTTTACTATGCTGTTGCCTAGTTTACTGAGTAGTAAGTGCACATATCTACACATATGTATGCTTACTGCGCAGCAAAAATCTGTAATTATGCTTAATTTTGCTACCTGAAAATACATACCTGCGCCATAACGTATGTGTAGATGTGATGCAGGATCAGATTTGTTGCTGGGCCTGCCCAGCCACTAGGGGCACGGCCTAAGGCCAGCTCCAGGACTGCAGCCTAGGAGCATCTCCTGCTCCAGGGCTGGACTGCCTCAGGCACTTGAGAATTAGTAGGTAAAGCCCTACTTGAAAAAAACATATTAAGTCAGGAACTTCCTGGAGAACATACAGTTAAAAAAAGTTAAGATAAAATATTTATGCAAATTAAGGATGATATTATACTTTTTTTCCCCTTAATTTTTTTTTTCTTACATTCTTACTTTTTATGTATATATATACACATTTTTACATATGGATTGGAAGCTCTTCAGGGAATGGCCTGTGCCATGTAATATGCATCTATACTATCTACCACTATTTAGTTGTTTCAGATACTGTATACTAAAGTAGTACACATATTAAACGGTAACGTATTATGCAAACAAGAATTACTTCAACAGTAACTGACCTGCCTGCAATTTCAACATGTTGTTATTTAGCCAAGAGCAACCTAGGCACACTGAAATGTCATAAAGCTCACTTGGATTTTTTTAAAGTCCTGTGAAAGCCTTCTAATTAATTCAATAATTCCCAAAATGAAAGAGAAATTAACAGCAGCATCAGCAACACAAGAAAAAGATAGGGGTATGTATTAATATACCTTGTACAGTCTAAACTGTATCTGGTAGGTGTTTTGAACTCTGGTAAGAGTTCAGTATATAAGGACCTGGTGAGAGTTTTGAACACAAAACTCTAACCAACTAATATTTGCTAAATTACTCCACCTACCATAAACACTATGACACCATTCCATGACAAATCTTAGTGCTACAAGAGTACAGGCAGTCCTTGACTTAATGACTTTTTGAATTATGATGAATGGCACTTATGATATTTATAAATTTACACCCTGTTTCAAGGTTCTGATTCCAGATTCAACTTTACAATGCTCGACACAGCTGCTTCCAGTGAGTAAGTCCCTTGTGGTGGGGGAGAAGGGGGAGGGAAGAGGCATGGGGGCACAGATCAATGCTCCTGCAGGGAGGGATTGGAGCTGCGGCTGGGGCTGGGGCTGGGCCAGAGACTGGGGCAAAAGCTGCCCAGCTGGGATAGAGGGGGTGTGGGGAAGGGGGAGGAAGCTCCCGCCGCCAGTCTGGGAGTGGCTCATCCGGCAGCTCTCACCACTGCTCCCACCACTAGTCTGGGAGGGCATGGGGGGGGTGCCACTGGATCTGCGTGGGTGGGGTGGGTGCAGCTGGGGCTGAGCTCCAGGTGGATGCTGGGAGAAGGGGCTATACCCTCCTGCCACTTGCCCAGCCAAGGCAGGGCACAGTTGCTGTGCTGCCTCTGGACAAGCAGCACGTAGCAGTGGGAGCTGCCTCAGCCTCCCTGCACCTCCCAGATGAGTAGCGGCTTTATCCCACACCCCCGCACCCCAGCTGGAGAAGTGGCAGCAGTAGCAAGACATGTGGGGGGCATATGGGGATAGAGCTTCATGGGGCTGTGCTCTGGGTGGGCAGCAGAGCTTATGGGGGGCTACAGTGAATTTTAGGGTGGCTGGAGCCCCCCCCGATCCCTGGGCACACACGCCCCTGCCATGCCCAGCTGCTGCTCACCTAACCAGGGCAGGGCGGGGAGGGGGGGGTAGGACAAAGCTGCTGCTTGTCTGGGAGGCACAGGGAGGCTGGGGCAGCTCCCACAGCTGCACGCTACTTGTCCAGAGGCAATGCAGTAGCTACGCCCCACCCCAGCTGGGTGACCGGCAGGAGAGCATAGCCCGCACTCCCAGCACCTTTCACTGCCCACCCAGAGTGCAGCACGGTGCAGGCCCAGCCCTGCCCACCCTGAGCAGATCCTAAGGCACACGTCCCCCCATCAAGCCCTCTCAGACTGGTGACAGGTGCAGTGGCGAGAGCCACCAGACTAGCTGCTCCCGAACTGGTGGCGCACAGTGGTGGGAGCAACTCCACCCACTCCCCCCTCCCTGCTCTGGCTGGGCAGCTTTGGCCTCAGCCTCTGTCCCAGCCCCACTCCAATCCCTCCCTCACTGTAGGGGTGTTGATCTGAGCTCCCACATCCCTTCCCTCCCCTTTCCCCCCCACACAATAGACTTACCATGTGGAGGCATCTGTGTCTAGCATTGTAAAGGAAGCAATCCCCCTTTTATAACATTGTTCATATGGGCAAATTTTTTCCGAGTTATGACGCTTCAACTTAAGATGCAGTTTTCAGGAACCAATTGTGGCAAAAGTTTGAGGACTGCCTGTACATGCATATCTTTGTGCGCACATATCTCTGCAGGAAAGCACAGAGAATATATATTTACATTCTCTGTTTGTATGTAAATGCATTTTCACATAAAACTCACTTTACTCATGAACTTTGTTGTCTATTTACTTTTTCCCTTAGTGGACTGAGCACATGCTTCTTCAGAATCTCACCTCCGGAACCAGAGGTAACTCAATCCCAAATTTCCTGTATGCTGTGAATGGACTTGTTAAATAGCATAACCTTGTTAATGGTATGCTTATTAATACATGATTCAGGCACTATACCTTTCCTTTCATCTGTTATATTGACAGCTTAGCTGCTAACAAAAAACAAGTATGCAGGCTTCAAATTAGACCATTTGTTCCCCTATATTAACAAACCAAATAACAGCCCCCACTGGCAGAGTGCCTATATAAGCAGTCACTGTAGTGTCACATAGCATAGACATTAATTAAACAGTGACTTTTCCCCTTCCTCTATAGTAGGAAGCAATGATGCAAGTAAAATGAGCTTTTTTAAAGTTGACCTCACACTGGTATTTCTTCTAACAGACCACTTATTTGCATTATTGATTTTTCAAAAGTTACCAGCTTGTGGTCAACAGTACTAAATGTCAGTCTTTAAAATGTCATCTACAACAAGAACTGATTTTCAGTTATGTAGGCAAATGTACTAGAGGTGCATGGAATGATCTGAAACAAACACTGATTCCAGCTCGAGTCTGAACAGTGTGATTCACGATATCATTCAAGCACTTTTTAGAATCAGTTTGCTGCATAGCAGGAGCTGCCGTAGCCCTGTAATAATGTCTAATCTCTGGAATGCTTTAGGGCACAAGCCACCACAATGCTGTCAGGTTTGCATTTATGTATTTCTGATTAAAATATTGAGTATAAGCTAGAGCATGATGAATATCAACCTTTACTGAACTATATAACATTGTCACATTGTGAGAACAATATGAGTTCTGTGGTTGGTGGGGGTGGTGGGGAGGGGAATTGGATGGTGTGTAGATTCTCAAACTGTAAGGGAATTTGAAACAGTTCACAAAACCAGCTTCAGCTCACAGACTTAAGTGTAGCTACAATAGGGGACTTACAGAAGACTCAGTTAATCAAGCCAGCTGCGACTATGCTGGCTCTGCTCATCGAATAAGCTTTAGATAAAGCACCCCCCCCCACCATTTTGAAGTGTGGGATGCTTAATACATGTGATGCTGCCAGCACTTTAATTAGAGTGGTCTCTGAAAGCACCCCCCCCCAGACCACCCTGGAACACATGTATAGTTGCCCTTTGTGACTATTGACAGTGATTATTAAGTCAAGGCACCACAATTTTATATATGAGGTGTTTTCTTAAATGTTTTTACTATTATTAAATCCAAAGCAAAAAACAAAAAAACCCCAAATACTCCAGTGTTTCAGCTCATTTTTATTCAGGTTTATCATTCAAGCCTATCTCTAGTAAATATTATGACCATTATGCTATTAATCTTTAACAATAACAGTTTCTGTTGTTGATACACTAGGGCATGAACTATGCAAAACAATTTAACAGAAATAGAAATAGAATAAATTCAAGACATGCAGTATGGCTTAATAATATTTAGCATTTTGCATATCCAAAAAAACAGTATAATTATTATATAAATAGCTGTGCACTGTATTTTAATACACACTGCATTAATTATCAATTGCAAAGCATTGGGTTGTTTTTTTTTACAAGATCTTGCAAGTGTATACCTCATGGAGTCATAGCCAAGATCAATCTACCACTTAAGTGAATGTACATGAATGATGCCATTCATCCCTTAGCAACAGAAGCAGAACAGTGCTCATAAAGGGATATACTAATTTGGAATAATTACCCCAGCATGCTTATGAGAACAACAGAGCCATGCTCTTTAAATTGTGATGCTCCAGGCAGAAGAGCAGAAGAATAATCAAGCATGTTTATAACTTGTAAAAGCTCAGATGAATAAAAGCCCCATCTCCCTTTCCTTTGCTCTCCAGCAAGCAGGTGCTTGCTTCATTCAACACCCTTGTGAGGACAGAAGGGTAGGTAGAGGGCAGAGCAGCTTGGAGAAGAGTGCAACTACATCCCGCTAAAAGGTGACAGCTACCCTCCCCAAGAATTTCAGAGTGACAAGCACTCTCCCCAAGAATTTAAGGATGCAGTAGGCAAAACATTGGGCTGGAAATCAGGACCACTTATCATCATTAGTAGAGAACTTGATTGGAAGGCCCTGCCTGTAACAAGGGGTATTTCCCACCTATGAGCTTATATTTACTGTAAGCTGTTTGGTTTGGGGACAATCTTTTTGTTCTGTTAGGGAGCACCTAGAACAGTATCACTCTGAGATATACCTGGTGTTAGAAGGCACTATGATGCGACCAATAATGAGACAGAATTATAGTTGGAGTTTCATCGCTGGCCTTGTGGATGATATTCATCTCTTCATCTCTTTCCTTCCCCATCTGTAAAATAATGATAGTAAAACTGAACTCCTTTCCTTTGTAAAGTACTAAGTAAGGCCTATGTATTACTAATATCCCTGAAGCACAGGATAGCTCCTGTGGCCCTTTGACAGTTGCCCTCTTGAGACTAAAACTGAAAGTCATAATTAGTTCTTTAGCATTTGAAGGCCTTGGATGTTACAAATATTAAACATTTTAAACCAGTAGCCATTATGAAGTGTTTCCTTCTCTCCATGCTGCCGAAAAAATGTTGCCTGTCTCAAAAAGAGCACTCTCTAGGAGCATACTGTCTCCTAGGGAGTGAGAAAGATGGTAACATTTGATATCAGAACTAGTTGTAATAAGCTGAACTGCAGGAGAGACTTGTTAGAAAGCCTCTAAAACAACATTTCCAGTTAATTCTTGTCAGTCTTACCACCTAAGATAACACCTAAATGCTAAGATTATTTGTTTTCTTACTTTGTCCAATGCAGTAATCTCCAGCCTTTTTGGGTAGGAGATCATTTTTTGAATTAAAAAGCAATCCAAGATTTACACTATGCTGTCCCCCTCCTCTGCCCCCCTCCCCCATTGCCCGCAGGTTAGGCAGTGGGCAGGGAAGGGTGGGGGCAGATCATGGAAGAGGGAGAAAAAATTATTTGGGGGCTTGTCCCTCCCGGCAGGTAAGTCTGTGGGGGGAAGAGGCAGGGGGAGGGTAAAGGGCTGTGGATGAACCACTTATGGCTCTGTCCTGCACCCGCCCTGGCTGTGCTGTGCCAGCCCCTGATCCACTCCCCCCTTCATCATTGAACACACACCCCTTCCAACCTGCACTGCAGCCATTGGTAGCCCATGGCTGGGCTGCCTTGTGGCCCTACCACTGCCCTGTTTTGGGGGAAGCTAAGCCCTTTTATCCCCTGACTTCCACTGCGTATGCACCCTGCATCCCCTGCCACCAGGTGAATGGGGCCCCAGCAGGGTGGGGGGGGCAGCTCATCCAGGCACACGGGGGGGTGGGGGCTCCCACCACTGCAGTGGAGGCCTGAGGGACATGTACTGATTTGTGTGTGGGGCCCAGGGACCACATGCCCTCCCAATTTGTGTGCAGGACAGTGGCAGCTGCAATTGGGGTGCGTGCAGTGTGGGAGCTCTTCCGTGCCCCTGGACAAGCCACTCAGGCTCTGACCCTCCCCTGGCCCCACCGGAGCCCCACTTACCCCTGCCCCTCCTTCACCACAGGGCAGCAGGGCATAGAAAAGATCACCACACACACCTGGCCTGGCCTTGGTGGCAAGGGGTGCAGCTCAGCCCAGCCTGGCCACATGTGTCCCACCACTGTCCCACTGCTGTCCCACCACTCCTGGACTGCATCCTGGCTGCTCTGCATGCGTGTCCCACTGGTCCCAATCCCATGCATGTGCTCAGTCTCCCAGACTGAGATTGACCGTCAGAAGCTCCACGATAGAGCAGTTGACTAGGATCAACTGATTGGTGACCACTGGTCTAATGCAACCTAATCTTTCTTTTTCTGCAGTTTTACTCTTGCTCTGATAACTTCCATGGAAAGAGTAACTTAACTCATCGTAGGTGTTGGAGGCTCAGGAGTTTCCAAATATGTGTCATGCTCTAACTGCAGAGTAATTTGCTGTATCACAGTAAAGTACTATTGAAGCTACAGGAAAGCTGATATAGTCCATGAATATTCATTTGATTTTTAAATTTTCAAATGCACTTTAACAGTCCTGCAGTCATATTTGTGTAGAATTATTGTAATATATTTGGCTATGGCTATTCTAGTAATTAAGTATATTCAACAAGGAATAACTATTTTGTGGGAAAATTCCCTATTGTGATATTCTCTCTCACAAGCCAAATATAACAAAGCAACACAGACAGGTCCCAATTTCATAATACAGATGCCTATCTGGTTCTATACACAAGATAGTGGGCCCTAGTACCAAGTCTGTTCAAATCTCTCCCACCCAAACAACACATGCTCAGAACCAAGTAATACTGTAAGGAGCCCTGCCTAGATGAAGCCTCAGTTATTTCAGTAGAGGCCCTTGAACATTTAATGCTTTCCTGTGTTTCTTCAGCTTAGCATAAGTATATTAATATACAAAGTTCAATTCAGTCTTAGGTACATAGATGCAACTGCAGCTTTCATATCACAATATATCAGGAATATATGATATGTTTATTGAACATATGATATATAGATAGATATACATAGATATATACATATATTATTCCATATTATAGGTACCATATCAGATAGCATCTTCCTCCTGTAAGCTTATGCATTTCTGACTCAGTCTATAAGGAACAGCTGTACCCTGCCTACTGCCTGACTTGAGACTAACACAGCTAACTGCCTCTGTCTTCCACATTATATTATATGTCATTAAGATGATCTAATAATAATTCCATTTTAAATAACCCATACCTTCCTAATTAAGATTCAAAATTTTCAGTTGTGTTATTTCTCTATCTATTTTCTAGATATATTAAAATCTAGTAATTATTTAACTTTTATACTGGAGTATCAGCTAAGGATCACAACCAGTGCCCCACAGTTCCAGGTACTGAACAAGCACATGAGATACAGTCTGTATTCAAAATGTATACTGCATTTAAATGTATACTGTATAAAATATACAGATTATCTGAGGAGAAGCAGGTAACCTTTATTTTTCCATAGTAGGAAGCTTTCATTTTTTTCCTTCTCTAACTTGTAATTGTTTAAGGTTAGTACCTTAATATTACATTATTTTAAATTTGTGCAGGTTCTTTCTGCCCATGTGTATATAGACAGAAAGAAAGAGGGAGGCTGCAAATGCTATTAGCTGGTGTTCAAACATCTTATTTAAATATACATATGCATTATATAACAATAGATGTCTTTAAATATTTAAACAGTAATAGTATTTCATTTGAGAAATGTAACTTTCTTACCAAGTCTGAGATGGTAACCCAGGGAATTTTTCTACATATGGTACACTTAGAAGAAAATGGCATTTCTAATAATCCAAGATTTTATATTTGCATCGAGTTTTTGACTTGGAACTAGATTTGCCAGAATAAATATCTGCCTAAGCACTTCAATAGAGAGGTAATAGCTGTCTATGGAGCTATCCTGCAGCCAGACAATTGTGCCTCCTGCACACAGGTATTGTAGCAGTCTGGTGGGATTGGTTGGCTTGGATATAATAAGAATACTCAGGTGTCAGAGCTGAAAGTCTCCAGACTACAATGAAAGTTGGTCTGGCAAGAATAATGTAATACAAGCTGACAACTATGCAATAATTTGGCCAAATAGCAGCATTTCAGATGAATAAAGTATGGAGTAATCATAGAGCCCTGGTCTTCCAGACCTACCGGAAAGGACAATAGGGGGATATAGAAATATACTAAGGGCAGAGTAATAAAGCCCCTGGAAGAGGAGCAGATTACAAGACACAAAAGATGTCTGCATATGTCTGTTTCACTCATACTACATAGTGTGGGAGGTGGGCCTGATCCCTCCTAAGAAAATAAAAAAAAAGAGAGAGACAATGTGTGCATGTTAGCAAGGAGATAGCCTAAAAGCCTATTGCACCTATGAAGGCAATAGCACAGATGACTGTACTAGATAAATTTGCTATGGGGATGCAAGCAGATGGCCTTGATGAATCAGGAGATCTGAATGCTTCCACAATGTTTCAGGCTTATCAGAATACCAGGTAAATGTCCCCATCTTTGTCATGAGAATAGCTGTGGATTATATTCTCTGTGCTTCCCCACATCCCCACCCCCTCCAGAAAGGAAACAGAAGACTATAAGAAGATGAGGGGAGGAGACCTTCAAAACTCAGATACAATATAAAAATAGAACAAATGTAAGGCAAAAGAATCAAGAAACTTTAGCAGAGAAAGCAGTGAAACGTGTAGCAGATGTGGCAAAACAAGGCATCACTGGCAACAATGTCCAAGAAAGAATACAGAAAGCAGGATATGGCAAAAGAAAGGAGACACTTTGCAAGGGAGTCCAGATCATCGGGGCTAGTGGAAATAATTCAGGAGGGGAAAGTGGCATTATATAACAATGAGTCTAAGCTACTAGAATCTTCAATAAAAGAATCAACTGCTTGGTATACTAATATAGATCTCAATGGTCAAATCATTAAATCTAAATTCTAGATCTCCTCCAGCAGGCTTTAAACTAGGCTTGTCAGGGGAAAGAGAAGATGAGGGTGGAGGAAGCCTTGGAGCACTAAACCAAGTGGCACCCACAAGTACAGCCCAGCCTAGACCAATGACAAACAGAACAAAGAAGCTTGAGATAGTTCAGAGGAGAGCCATGCGCATGATCAGAGGTCAGGAAAACAGATCTTACGAAGATAGACTGAGAGACATGGGACTCTTTAGCCTGGAAAAGCGTAGGCTCAGGGGTGATCTAATGGCCACCTATAAGTTTATCAGGGACGACCAGGATCTGGGGGAACATCTGTTCACCAGAGCGCCCCAAGGGATGACGAGGTCGAACGGTCACAAACTCCTGCAAGACCATTTCAGGCTGGACATAAGGAAGAATTTCTTTACTGTCCGAGCCCCCAAGGTCTGGAACAGTCTGCCAGCAGAGGTGCTTCAAGCACCTACATTGAACACCTTCAAGAGTAAATTGGATGCTTATCTTGCTGGGATCCTATGACCCCAGCTGACTTCCTGCCGTTTGGGCAGGGGGCTGGATTCGATGATCTCCTGAGGTCCCTTCCAGCCCTGATGTCTATGAAATCTATGAAATACCCAGGTAAGCAACAGAGGCCAGGGCAGTACTGAGATTAGGGCACCAGTACACACATTTTCAGGAGGCCTCAAATGCCTCTACACAAATGCTTATAGTATGGGGAACAAACAGGAGGAACTTACCCTCCTGCTAGTTGACACCAACCCAGACATAGTGGGGCTCACAGAAATGTGGTGGGACCCAAAGCACGACTGGACGGTGAATATCAAGGGCTATAGGCTGTACAGGAGGGACAGGATAGGAAGGAAAGGTGGAGGTGTGGCACTCTATATTAAGGAGGAATACACATCCTCATCAAGTAGCACAAGGTCAGAGGAGGGGCACACTGAAGTGCTCTGGGTTAGAATACAAGGAAGTTGAGGGGAAAGGAACTTAACAGTGGGGGTCTACTACAGACCACCCAATCAAGGGGAAGAGCTAGACCTGGAATTCTTAAGTCAGCTCACGGAGGTAGTTAGGCCAAAGGACGTGGTCCTCATGGGTGACCTGAACTTTCCAGACATCTGCTGAGAAGAGCAGTCAGCCAGGTCTGACCGCTCACATAGGTTCCTAGCTAAAATGCAGGACCTCCATCTAACCCAGGAGGTGCACAGCCCCATCAGGGGAGACACCCTGTTGGACCTGGTGCTGGCCACGGGTAATGACCTGGTGAGGGGGCTGCGGGTGCTCAACCACCTGGCCGACAGCAATCATCGCCTGCTGGAATTCACCATGCAGCATAAGGTGGCAAAGGCCTGCAGCAAGGCAGAAGCCCTAGACTTCAGGAGGGTGGTCTTCAATGAGGTAAAGAGAATAGTCAGGGAAGCACTGAGGACCCAGAGGGGAGGCGAGTTGGGAGTCCAAGACGAGTGGTCAGTTCTTAAGGAGACGATCCTCCAAGCCCAAAGGAAGGTAATACCAACATGAATCAAAGTGGGCAACAGAGCACAAAAGCCCCCATGGCTCACCAAAAGCATCCGGGAATGTCTCCTAGCTAAAAGGGAGATGTACACGCAATGGAAGGGAGGGGCCATCACCAGGGAGGACTATATCTCAGTTGCCCAGGGCTGCATGGGGGTGGGCAGGAAGGCCAAGGCGGAGATGGAACTGAGACTAGCTTCCCAGATCAAGGACAATAAGAAGTCCTTTTTTAAATACATAGGGGGCAAAAAGAAGGTCCCGGGTAATGTGGGGCCTCTGCAAGACATTCTAGGAAATCTGGTCTTCACACCAGATGACAAAGCTAATCTATTTAACATCTTCTTTGCCTCCATTTTCCTGAGCAGGGACCAGATCAGCCTCCCAACTGGGACCCTTTCAGCCCCCAGGAGAGATGCACCCAGACCAGAAGAGATCATTGTGATCCTTTATTCCAGTGATGCTTCATTTTCCAGCTCCACAGACTGGACGAATGGTGCAACGTTGGTCTGCTGGCTGGATCCACAATGGGGCTGGCACATGGGGTTAGTCAACCAAGATGATCCAATGCACTGGCCTGATCCTATGCACTGGACCTGGCTGCAGAGTAACACGATGTGCCAGCCGAATCTGACATACAGGGCCATGTCATCTGGACCATAGGACTTGCCATAGGTCTGGAAATATGGTGGTGGTGAATTGTGGAATTGCTCTGGCTCTGGAAGCTTTGGCAATTACCACAGCTAGTGCACCCCTTCCACCAAATTTCTGGACCCATAAGGAGGCACATGGCCTAGATGACATGACTGTGCAAGCTAAATTTAGCCCATAGACAGAAGGCTGAACACCATTTAGCTAGTTTGACACGTTACGTAACACAGACCAGGGAATATCACCCATGTGCAACAGTAGGCCGTTCAGGAAGATGGTTCTTTTGTTTCAAATAATTGTTAGGGCATGAGCAGTAAGTGTACCATACAAAGAACTGGATTCTTGAAATGAATAAGGGGTGATTTTTTTATAGTTTATTGAACAAATAGAGTTTTGATTTATTGTATGTGTGTTTTTATTTTAACATTTACTTGTAAAGCTAAAAGGCAAAATTAAAACAGATTTTTATTTTTTACATACAATAACTGCTATTGAATTTCTGTGTTCATAAAAACTAGAAGTCATATGCCCTAGTCCATGGTAAAATTAAATATTTATAAAGTTTTTTTTTTCCTACAATTATGGGGTAAGATAACCAAAAGCAGCTACTGGAGGAAAAGTCATATAGAAAAATAACTCTAATGAAGACAATAGATTTTTGTTGATATTTTATATTGGAATCCTCCCTGAAAACTCCATTGATGCCTCTAGTTTTCTAAACCAAAGGCCCTCAATACACATTACATATATTGTGCAATTAACTGATAAATTAAGCAATAAACTTAGGCTGGTCATACATGCAAAGTGCTTATCATACCATTACAATGTCCATCCAGCCATAAAAAGAGCCAACCAGCTACAAAGTTAGGCTGCTTATACACATGTTCATTCATGTTTTACTCAGAATGCATCGGAGGAGACTCAAGCGAGTCTGCTCTGCATTTTAATTAAAAATGCTCTAGCATCGCCTTATTGTCACATCTATTAAGCTCTGAGCATTTTTAAAAAGCCGATGGGGCACTTTAACTAAATCTCATTGAATAAGGTTTAGCTGAAGTGTCCCATGGCTAATTTTAAATACACGGAGGTTTAATAGATGTGACAATGAGGTGTTTTAATTAGAGCAGAAACTCTCTAAGTAAAACAGCCCCTCTCCTCCCACCCCTGAGCTTGTGTATAAGTACACGTAGTACCTGAAAATACATAACAACTTGATAGCCAGTTTCTATCCAGTTTTAATGTGTGGCAGAGCCCAAAATATATTATTCATCAGATCTCCTGCTATTACCTCTGTTCAGATCAAACAAGTCTTTTTTTCATGTCATAACATTTTACATAATTCATATAACTTTTAAATATCTTGCTTTTCAGAAATAAATAGTCACAAAAAATCAGTAAAACCCATGGCCCTTTCTCTTTTCATTGAGCTCCAAACCTAAAGACAAAAATGTGTATGGACTTGTTCTGAAAATAACTAATTCTAATGGTAGTATTGAAATCAATGTAACTACATTAGTGCAAAATTAATACAATCAAAAAACCTAAGTGATGCTCTTCCTCTGGACCTCCCACAGCAGGTAAACCCAACTGATTTGCAGACTCGTGTGAACACATCAAGGTGAGGATTACTCATATCATACTAGTTTAACATTACTGTTATTACTAGAGGTCCTTATAACTATAACATGCCCAAATTATATTGTTACAAGATACAATGTTTCATTCACCAGAGTTACTTTCAGACTGAAACTGCTATACTTGAAAATTGAAGAGCTGAAAGGTGTCTGGGTAGGTCAGAATTCCTGATAACATGGGAGTGTGGCAAAAAAACAAAAAAATGAATAGCACTATATCCTGCAATAACACAAGTTCTGCTGGTCTGAAATAGCAATGAATCAAACTAATTATAGATTTGCTCAAAATGACCTTTCTTAATGGATCTGCAAAAAATCTGATGAGATACAAAAATGTGTATGGTATGTCACAGTATCTTAAAAGATGATGTATGGCAATGCTACAATATGGAAAGCACCAATAATAAATGAAATAAGCTTTTGGATCTTTTATCCTGCTCTTACTCTGAATAGAATAGCTATTATCAGACAAAAATGTGCTCTGGTCAATGGAAATGCAGAGAACTTGGGAATTCAGTGGATTTCATATTGTCATCATCTCCCTATTTTATTGAAAGGTGGTGGCCATGACAAAGAAATAAAATGAAAATTATGTAGTTTCAGGTAGTTGAACCTCTTTTTTTTTTATGCTAGCCTGCTAGAAGCAGTGTAATTATGACCTCCAGTGAGTCATGATCTTTTAGCAAGGCACATTTTCCTTCTTTCTACAAAAGAAAATGTGCAGAAGCACACAACTGATTTTTATGCAGTGCTTGATAATAAAATCTGTTTGGGTTATTGCTGTATGAATAAACCAGTTCCCTGAGAAAGTCATGTAGTATCTTAAACACATTGCACAACCTCACCAACTAGCACTCCAGAGGACAACTATTATTAAAAAGCAATTGGATAAGTTTGATTTTAGGAATTCTATCCAAGATGTATCATCTAACAGCATTATTAAAACTGTATAATGCAAATACTTAAAAAAATTCTATACCAAAGCAGATAACATGGTAAGAAAAAGTCAGTACTGGAATAGGAAATAAATATGAAGTGTTTCATATGCAGTAGGTATTAGTGCTAGATTGTACATATTTTTCTTATGAACCTGTGAAGCAGTAAGTGCTTTATTGCCATCAAGGCTTTCAAAATGATGAATAAAGGTAGTAAAGTAAACAAAACACTTATGTGGAACCCCTCTTTGGGTTCAGATAATGAGGACAGTTGCTGACAGACTACACATTTTCAAGACTTAAGGAATCTGATTCCTGTGCAATGAAGCACAGACTCAGAGCTCAATTTAGCACACTGATAGTTAGTGTTACAAGCACTTTCACTTCATTAGACAGCTATTTAAGATTACAGGGAACATATTTTTCCCTGACTGCTTTGGTAGCTGGGAGGATCCTGTTTTATAGCTAAGTATGTCCTGATTTCAAATATATTTTCTAGCAGTCTTATTTCAAGATTTATGGAACTCATCTGCTGCTATTCTGGGGAATATGAACCATTTTTGGGGAGGGGGTATACAGCCACTAATGGCAAAAGAACCACCTTGCAGACCTGGGAGCAGCATATGGAGCATGTGTGTGTGTGTGTGTGTGTGTGTGTGTGTGTGTGTTTATAAAAGGTCAGGATTTATCTGAATATGAATCATTTTTGGGTTCATATTCAGATAAATCCTGGCCTTTTATAAACACACACACACTCGACAGCAAGATTTCTTAGGGTTGCATTTAAGGTTACCTCTAAACTGTCATGAAAGTACTTACAATGTTCAGCCATTGAAAGGTGGCCCATGTTAAGTACCTTCTAAACATTATAAAGCTATGTTTTTCTGAACAGTTTTTGTTAGGAATGAAGACCACAGCAAGTGTTCTTTTTACTCTTTTTCTTGCTAAACTTATTTCTCAGGGTTGCTGTTCAGAACCCTCCCTCCCCCTCAGCATACAATAAAGATGAAAAAGAAAGCTCTCTAGAAGGTATATATTTATTCTGTACTTTAAAAAGTAAATGGACATGCATACTTTTAGTGAGTGTTTCCCCTTAGGGTGTATACAGCCATTTGCCACACCCAGTCTATATGGCTTACTTTAAGCTTTGTGAACATTGATTGGAAGTGACATATGCTCCATATGCTACTCCCAGGTCTGCAAGGGGAAAATGGCAACTCATGATTGAGAGTGGGCAGGACTGGAGGTGGAGGAAGCCAGCTCTGTGGGTGAAGGTTTGGTAGGTCCATGGGGAAGGGAAGTTGCTCTGACAGGGAGGTATGGGGGAGGACAGGGGGCTAAAAATAACCAAGTCAGGGATGGAGGCTAACACAGCCCTGGGGATTGGTTTAGTTAGTGAACCTACTCTGGTTAGCTATCTTAAATAAGGCTTAAACTAAGCCCCCTGGACACCTGCACAATTAGGCATTTAGATTGACCTAACCCTGGCTAGACTGATTAAAAAATTAATGCCTATACGTACTCTTAGTGAGCTAAGAGAATTTCTTTCACTGATTTTCATGTAGCAAATATAGAAACTAGCCTTTTGAGTGCTAGAGATATATTTCATAGAAACATAGATAATTTGGGTTGGAAGGGACTTCAGGAGGCCATCTAGTCCAACCCCTTTCTCGAAGCAGGACCAGCCCCAACTATATAATTCCAACCAAGGCTTTGTCTACTTAGGTCTTACAAACCTCCAAGGATGGAGATTCCACAATCTCTCTGGGTAACCTGTTCCAGTACTTT
This sequence comes from Crocodylus porosus, assembly GCF_001723895.1. Lineage (NCBI taxonomy): Eukaryota > Metazoa > Chordata > Crocodylia > Crocodylidae > Crocodylus > Crocodylus porosus. The sequence goes on from NW_017728907.1 coordinate 8,242,555, forward strand.
ATTACCCTCTTTGTGAGAAAGTTTGTCCTAATATCTCAAATAAACTTCCCTTGCTGGAACTCAAGACCAGTGCTCCTCGTTCTGTTATCTGCAACTGCTGAGAACAGTCTAGCTCCATCCTCTTTGGAACCACACTTCAGGTTGTTGAAGACTGCTATTAAATACCACCTTAGTCTTCTCTTCTCTAAATAATCCCAATTCCCTCAGCCTCTCCTCAGAAGACATATGTTCCAAGCCCCAACCATTTTTCTTGCTCTCTGCTGGACTTGCTCTGATTTGTTCACATCCTTCTTTCCTTTATTGATGGGCCCAAAACTGGACACAGTAGTCCACATGTGGCCTCACCAATGCCAAAAAGAAGGGAAGAATCACTTTCCTTGATATGCTGGCAACACTTCTACTAATGCAGCTTGTTATGCCGTAAGTCTTTTTTGCAACAAGGGCACACTGTTGGCTTATATTCAGCCTACTGTCCACTGTAACCCCCAAATCTTTTTCTGCAAAGCTATTGCTTATCCAGTCAGTCCCCAGCCTATAACAGTGCATGGGATTTTTCTGTCCTCAGTGCGGGACTTTGCACTTGTCCCTGGTGATTCTTATAAGCTTTTTCGGTCCAGTCCATCAATTTGTTGAGATGTCTCTGAATCCTAGCCTTACCCTCCAGTATATCTACTATTCCCTCCAGCTTAGTGTCATTTGCAAAATTGCCAAGGGTGCACTCTGTCCCATGTTCCAGGTGATTGAGGAAAATATTGGACACAACTGGTCCCAAGACTGACCCCTGGGACACTCCACTTGATACCAGCTGCCAACTAGACATCAAGCCATTGCCTACTGCCTTCTGAGCCTGATGATCCAGCCAATTTTTTGTCCACTTTACAGTTCATTCATCCAATTCATTCACCTTGCCTCTGAGAATGTTGTGGCATACTATATCAAAAGTCTTGCTAAAGTCAAGGCATATCACATCCACTGGTCTCCCCACATCCACAGAACCAATCATCTAACCATAGAAGGCAATCAGGGTGGTCAGACATGATTTACCCTTAGTGAATCCATAGTGACTGCTCCTAATCACCGTCTTCTTCTGTAAGCACATAGAAATGGATTCCTTGAAGACCTGCTCCATGCATTTTCCAGGAACAGAGGTGAGGCTGACCAGCCAGTATTTATCTGGATTGTCCATCTTCCCTTTCTTAAAGATGGGCACTATATTTTCCCTTTTCCAATCATTTGGGATCTCTCCTGATCACTGTGAGTTTTCAAAGATGATGGCCAGAAACTGTGCAATCACATCAACCAATTCCCTTAGCCCCCTTGGGTCTATCTTGTCCAGCCCCATGGACTTGTATATATCCAGCTTTTCAAAATAGTCTTAGTGGTTCTTTTGCCATTAGTGGCTGTATACCTCCTCCCCAAACTGTGCTGCCATCATTACATGTGTGATACATATGATTATACACAGGAGTAAAGTTTTACATGGGCAGTGGTAGGTCAAAACATAAGTACTGCTCTCACTTGCTTCAGGACATCTTAATTTAAATTTGTGTTCTAACATGAGCAACCATATTTTAAAAACTGTATTTTAAATGTGTTTGCACACAATACGTACATTTGAAATTTTCAGTCAGCTCAACTGGATTTAAATTGATTGAACTGAGACTATCTCTGTGTTTACTTCATCTGTATTCCTGGCAAAAGAGGAATATTACTTTGTTTCCAAACCCTCTTTTCCTTAAAGGTGAATGCGCTGCATGAGCAATAGTAAACAATTTGGTTTGACAGCTCCTGGGTTGAGAACATGGTGTGCCACACATTAATTAACTGTAGCAGAAAGAATGAAAAGTAGAAGATTAAATCTAGCCAAGTGAATACATTGATTGAAGAAAAGAACTTTGCTGTCAAATGCTCTATTTAATGGTGTTTAATTATGTATTGTTAACAAGTTATATTTTCTTACCTTGAATACCAGATCATTACTGATGCTTCGTTTTTAGCCATCAGTACACTTGGGTAAATCTCTATGAAACAAAGATCATTAAGTCTCCAAAACATAAATTTTAAAATACCAAAGATTTTAAAATACCAAAGATTTTAAAATACCAAATCCATATGGATCTTCACAACAAGATTAAGCCTCAAACAGAGCTTCTCTATTGCATAAACCATTTATTGGACCTCCTCAAAAGGATGTATTTAGCTCACTATTAAAAACCATGGCTGAAATTTTCAAAGCATCTTAGAGGAATTAAGCACTAAGAAGTGAATTTCAATAGAAGCTGGACACCATGCTTCCTTGGCACTTTTGAAAATTCCATATTTTTCAGAAAAGCATGGACTGAAAAAAATTTCACCTGGATTTATGTACCTGCATTTTCCTCCCCAAAAGAAGTCCAAATCTTTTTTGAGTGCTCAGAGGTGATGACAAAATTTTTATGAGTGGAATTGGAGCCCTGAGATTTGGTGGTCTCCTATAGCATTAAAAAAACACAGAGTGATAAAAATGGCAACATTCCCATTGATTTTAATGGCTCCAGAATTTCACACAGAGCCTAAAAGTCTTGTGTTCAACTCTCTGCCTACCAATGAAACTATGATCACTTAGCAGAAAATAAGGTTGCACTAAATGTTCTTATTATAAGGCTGACAAAGACAATGGGGAAAAGTATGTAGGTATTTATGGGAAGGTGAAGACTTTTAAGAGGGCGTATATTTAAAAAGTGCAGAAATTGACCCATTATGTGCATTTTATTTAGTGAAATAATTAATATTAAGCATAATTACTACCGTTTCTCATTATGGCAGCCCTTGCCATGGGATCTCAATTTGTCTACTCTTATGTGCAAGTTGGGATGACAAAGTGTATGTAGAGTCACAGCATTCTGAGTAAGTAAAAACAGGCTTCTGGGACATGCTGCCCAAAATACTCTACATTCAGAAAGCACACACAAAGAATAAGACTAATGAGGCTCACCTTAAGTGCCATTTCAGTTTTCCCCATCATATAACTCAAACATCCTCTTCCCAGTCTTTTCTAGATCTTTATATTGTGCGGTGGGAATGGCCTCAAGTTAAATCATGTGCAATTATTCTCTGGAACCTCAAGTGAAGAGCAGCATACAAACACTCATATTAAATGGATAAATAACTTTAAAAATATATATACCAGATGTGTTAAAAATATAAACCCTTGTAAGTGCATGCTTGTTTTTCCCAAGATCTCCTCAAAACAGCTGATTTATCAAAACTGTGCGCTCCATGAGAGGATCAATGAATACAAAATGATTGCATTTATTATTTCTTGGTAACCTGATAAAATATTTTCTAGGAAGAAGATATATTCTTCCACTTGCATTTGCTATAAAGTGATTGACTATGTGTCTCAACACACACTACATCAAGGAATTCAGAAACTGGGAAACAATTACTCGATACAACGCCAGTAGAAATATCTGCTACTCTCTAAAAAAATGATCCAGAGCCCATGAGTGACAGAGTTATCCATCATTTTGAAGAACAGTCCAGTAAAGACTGAAAGTAAAGCAAGGTTTCCCATTTTTAGCCTAGTTGTTCTCCCAATAACTTTATTGCTACTACAGTGGAATCTGGAAGAATGTCTTCCACAATAGAATCGCACAACAGTTCTTCATCAGGCTGGTTACCTTTAAATAAGCCAGCTACAAATTAGCATGAGAACAAGATTGCACTGGCTGTCACCTTGCTGATTTTAGCCATAGGATAGTGAATGTTCTGGCTTTTCATCTCCCAAGTAGAGTTCTAAGTTGATTCCCTTATGAAGATCAAATTCCATTATCATCATCTAAGTATGAATTTTAATGTGTGTCTAAAAAGAGTGGCCTAGATGTTTGGTAGAACTGGGGATGGAGCTAATACTGGGTGCACTTACACATGCAATTAATGCAACTCAATAAACTCCAGAGCTGTTCAAGCTGGAGTAAACTGCTCCCAGATGCAGCATCTACATGTGCACCTAGACATCAGCAATTTAATCCAGGGTGTAGCAATTCACTGGCTGGCTGAGCTTACTGGGCACAATGTGCACCCACAGTCAGCATCTACACATGCAGCGGTATTAGGGTGCAGTAAACTAATTAACTGTACCATAAGATAGTACTGTGTCCAACTTGAACTCAATAATCTAAGTCTCTGACCGTACTATCTTATGGCAGAGTTAATTAGTTTATTGAGCCCTAATACTGGCGCATGTGTAGACTGTGGTATTTTACTGTAGAGCTAATTAGTCTATGCCACAGTAAAGTGCATGTGTAGATACACCCCCTAGTATTAATGTCTCCAAACTATAGGACATTTGATTATGTGATAATTGTTAATTGCCTTTAGGAATTAGTCTGAAGCTGCAGATGACCAGGACATCACACTCACACCTTGTTTCTCTAAGAAACAGCCCACACAATACATATTTAGAGCTCTTATTAGTGACATGAAGCCATTACTGAAATTCCTTCTTATGAATTTTTTGACTGCCAAACTTAGTTCATTCATTGGAGTATATGTCACCGAGCAAAAGTCCTCAGAGACCTAAAGAAGTGCACTGTGTCTGAAAGCTTGTCTAAGATCTATACAGTGGTACAATAAAAAATATCACCAAGAAAACCTTGTGTCTTACATATTTCCTAGACCATCACAGCTATAACAACAAAAGGCCTCAGTTCTTTTTTCAGGCATATTCTGCCCACACTGACAATTGTATTGAACAATCCAGCTATCCAGAAAGTCATCTTGATTAGACATAGAGCTGATGCAGATTACTCCCTTCCCACTACCCTCAGAACACACCAGAGAACCGAAGCTCTGTAGTCTCTTTCTAGAATAGTATTAACCTTTCCTCACTATTTTCAGTAAAGCCACAACTGAGTCCTCAGTAATTTCTATCATTAGCTGTCAATGTCAGATTTTTTTTTATCTGCATAAAATAAAAGAATTATGAAAGCTATGAATGTATTCCTTGCTTGCTATTTCTAAATACCAAATCCATGCTCATTTTACTGACTAGTTGCTTGACAGGCAACCAGAGTGCTCAGGAATGATTCTTGTAGTGGTATCCCGATTATACCCCCAAGTGAAGCAGTCAAAGAAACTCAAAAGCACAAAGAAGTAAAGTGATCCAGATGTGAGCCTAATGAGTAAATGGTAGGAAGCAAACTCAGAACCTTGAATAGGCTTGTTAGCCAGAGTTCACGTCTTTGGCAAACAAGACACTTGCAACAAATTCTAAATAAAGCCCGCTTTACATTGCTCCCCTGCTTTCTTACTATGTGAAAATGTATGCTTAGATATGCCAACTTTTACTCATATTAACTAAGACTCACTTCTTATGGGATTAGCTTTAAGGAGCATTTTTTTAATACTTCACATTTCTGATGGAAGTTTTTTTCATTATGCCTCCAGACACCCTCTTTAGATTTCTCAGACATTTAGGACCTTATTCTTGTTTCAGAAAGACACGTGCAAAGGCTTCAGTAAATGAGAATCAGAAGGACACACTTGGTAACAGAACCTCTAAAACACGTACAAATGCCACTCACCACAATGATATCTTTATAGCTGTAGCTTAGATACTCACAGAATCAGCAGCCAGCATTATATAAGGATTTAAAGGATCCAAAGTCTGGTGAAGTAAATGGAAATATTTAACTATGTTCCATAAGCTAAAGATAAGACCCTTTATAGTTTGACTCCTTTACTTCCTCTCTTTTGTTTCTCCATTACAACGTTTTTTAAAATTCAGATATAGGAAAAGAAAATATATATAATTGTGTGAATAATGTACAAGTATGGTAATTTAGTTATTCCTCTTAATTATTTTATCAGATTTTAAATGAGATCAGGTTAATACAGTTAATATGTAAAAAAAGGCTCAAGATTCACCTTAGAAATCAGTCCAGAGATCTCTCTCTCATTTTCACACACTAAATACACTCTTTCTTGTACTGATTATTCATGAGACTATTTGCTGTCAATCTGTGTCACTAAATTTTCCCCATTTATAGTTCAAGGAAATGGACTCTATACATGGGGATTTATGAGCTTATCTGGCACAAATGATAGTAGTAGGATTTTTTCTACTGAAAGTACTGTATTTAGTAGCATTCAAGACAAGGTCTCTCCCCCCTCCTTCCCCCACCCCCCGAGTCAGCATGGGGAAAGAAACCTCCTCATCTTACATTTGCATACAAGGAAACTGCATTAAATGCATCATCTATCTTTGAACTGCTGCTAAAAGCAGCATGTGCTCAGAAATGGAAATGAACTACGAAGTTGATTAAATGCAGCCAACACTAAGCATGACTATAAAGTACCTGGCTCATATCAGGCACACATGCTGATGAGACCATGTCAGCATGATCCCAACTTCCAGAACTGGGAGAAAAGTCAGGGGCCAAGGCTCCTTCTACTGAGCTCCTCCTGGAAGGGTGCCAGGAGCCCAGTGCACTAGTGAGGGCAAAGAGAGGGGCCAGTTGAGGAAAAGCGGGAGCTGGGCAAAGGCACAAAACAGTGGGCAAGCAGTGGTGGCACGTACCAAGCCCCTAGCAGGGAAAGAGGCACCCAGGGGTGGCTCAGAAGAAGCCCCAGGGTCTGAGTGGCTGTTGCGAGGCATGGAGCTCACTTGTCCTTGCCCTTGCCCATGCCCAGCAAAGCAGTGCACAGCAGATGCCCAGGTGGCACAATGGGCAGGTCTGCCTCCAGCCCATTGGATGAAAGTAAGTGCAGAAAGGGTTTGGTATCTTCAAATGTTCAGCCTATTTTATTTACATTTTATAAATATTTAATTTATTTAATAAATATAAAAAGTAAAATCTATCTGTTTGTATTTGTTATTTGTTGTTCTCGACAAGCAATTTGCTAGTCTTCCAAAAAATCCTTCATTTTCTTCCTGTCTCTTTCCTTCTGGTATAGCTCATCATAAAATCTTCTGATTGCCTTCAACACTTCCTCCTGCTTTTCCAACCAGGCACCACCTTCTTCCCACACTGCTTTAAGCTCTCTTTTTACTGCCTTCACACTAGCCAAAGAGTATCAGGACTGCTCTTCATTTTGTCCCAACCTGGATGCCTATGCTAAAAACATTTTTTCTCTCCTGTTTCCTTTAAACCAGGTTCCTAACTCTTGCCTTGTTTATTTTAGCTTTTCTTTTATCTGCTTTTCTTCTGTGCTTCCCTTAGCAGTTCCTGCATCTTTCTTTGCAGCTCTTTCAACTATGTTGTTATTTTCCCTGTACACCTTCCGCCTTCCTCCCTGAAGAATTCTCCCCTCATCTTCTTCACCATCATCCACTATTCTCTTGTACTTCCAAAATATTTCTTCAGTTTTCACCACCCCTCATACCGTCTTCTGTATGCTTGACATATGTCTTCCCCTTGTAACAGCTGCCTATTTAACTTGCACATTCCTTTCCCTCTCGTGGCTCCTACCAACTCTCATTTCCACCTTCAGCATCCACTGATCACTAAAAGCCACATGAATCGTTTCTTTCTTTCTTAACCCTATTTATTTTGATACAAACTTAAAATCAGTTTCTTTCCACTGGGGTCTGTTCCAGTGAAAACTTTCTCCCCTGCCCACACATCTCTTAGTGTCTCTTCTTTTATTATCTTTTTAACAGTATGGATGAGCTGTCTAAAGCTCCATTTCCTCCTTCCCCTGTTCCGTTACCTACTTTAACTATATAATTGAAATCTGCTATTATGCACAGTCTCCCTCCAACCACATAAATCACTAGCTTTCTAAGCAACACATTCCTTCCCTCCCTTTCTGGCAGTGCATATACATGGAAAATTTCTAATTCTGTTCCCCTGACTGATAGCATCATGCATTGCAATCTGCCAGTAATGGCTTCTTATATCTGCTTCGCTCTCAGTTCTGGGTTCTTGAATAATATGGCTATGCCTGCCACTTTGTTCTATTTGTCCTTGACTACCAGACTGGTCCCCATCTCATACATTTTCTTAAAATTTTTATAATCCCTCTGCCCTGGTATACCAAATTCTTGTAGGCAGATTATGTCTTCCTTTACTTGGTTCAACACTGGTTCAATCTGTTCCTATCTTTTCCTTATTAAGATACTCATGACGTTAAGCAAAACTGTTGTCAATGCCATTTACGCTTGTTTTAAAATGAGTGTCCCTGTCACTTTTAGGATGATCGATAATTGTTTTGATCTGAGTGTGCTTGTCCCTTTAAGGTTCTTCTGTGGTATTGCTCAGGGTGATTGACTCTTCCTCACTCACAGTCCTGTAGCTTTTGCAACCTGCCGGATCACATTCACATTTAAGAAAGATTGCATATTCCCTCTTCCCAACTGCTTCACTTTTTCTGGTCTCCACTTTGAACTGGAGCCCAGAGGTGTTAGTAGCAGGAAACTGCTCTCCATCTCTTCCTTTGACTCACCTCTCATTACCAGGTTTCTTCTTCCTAGTCTTCAGCCTCTTCATATTTTTCTTTTCCCAGCCTGTTTCTCTGGTTCTTTCTCTTGCTCCCTTCTGTTGTATGCAGGGTGTCTTTTTTTCCTCCCCACACCTACCTCCATGTCTGAGCTTTTTGCTGTTCCTACCTTCTCTTCCATTCCATCTCCTATTTCCTTCTATGCTGCCTCAATCATCGATATCTCACCCCACTTTTTTCTGGTTCACCCTCCTGTGGGGTTTCTTTCACCATTTTCACATCAAAATGTCCAACCTCTCCTCTCCTCTGATCTCCTCCTCTGGGTTTTGGTGTTCCTCAGGGAGTCTGACTATACTTGCAAAGGCTTCGGGGCACCTGTGATACAAGCGCCCCTCTCCCTTACAAATATTGCATTTCTGGGACTCCTGGCACTTTGCTGCTCTGTGCCCCATCTCTTAACATGTGTAGCATGCTGTGAGGGAGCAGTGTGTAGACAGGTGTCCCAGCTTTCCATATTTGGTGCACTGTTTTGGTTGCCCATTTGGTGCACTGTTTTGGTTGTACATTATCAAACCCCCCATGTGCTCCAATCTGGATCACTGATGGGAGGTGCCACATCCTTCCTGGGTTTCATTCATCTGCTTATATTACTACTTGTGACCCTCCAGTCCAAGACTCCATCCATATACCATATTTGTCCCTTACTTTCTCTACTGACATTACCATTTGGACATAGTTTTCCATACAGCTTTCTATATCTTATGCCTCTAGTAACTCTGTGCACATTCAGACTATAATCACTCTTTCTCTTGACTGTTTGCCTGCATATTTCTTCCAAAAGTTCTCATACCCTTCTCCATCCCAGTAAGTCAATTCCCAAGTCTTTTGGTTCAAGAAAGCAATAAGGCTGGTGTGATGCTCCACCTGCACCTGCAAAATCTCAAACAGTACCTTTTCCAGGAAATCATATCTGCTCATCATTGATCCAGTCTGCCTTCCATTTTCAACTAAAGTTGCCTTTATCCACAGCCTCCACTCCTCTCTAGCTTCTCTTGGTGCCTCTTCAGTGTTTTCCTGCCATGCCACTCCCAGTGGGTCAGCCTGTAGTCAAGCTCCCACCATCCTCTCTTCCTCACCCAATGTACCTTCTCCTACAGCTCCTGTCATCCTTTGCTCCTGTCTTCCTTCTGGCATCAGCACTCTCACCATTACTGTCTCCACTATTGCTCCCATTGTCACCTTTTTCTTTTTTTCTTCTTCACCTGTGTCCACACTCCATCTGTTTCGAGATTTTCATTTCAACGATTCAACTCTTTTTCTACCTCATGCTGACCTGCCACTACTTCTTTGTTTTAAGCTGCTGGTTTCCCTCCACCACTCTTTACACCCCAAAACTCTGTCAATCCCCTTCTCTGCCTTTTAGGCATTGATCAGGTTTTCAATGCTGATGGAAGCCTAACACGGAGATAGGTCAGTGCAGCCCATTTGAATAAAATATATGGTAGTCCCATTAAGTACAATTCTCCTCAACATTGACTCTTTTTCAAGTGGCCTTTTCAACTGGCTTTTGATTAATATTAGGCAAAGTTTGTAGTCTATATAAGTATGTGCCAATGTGCTACTTAAAAGCCTGTTTCTGAAATACCTGTGCTAAAATTTGCAGCAGTTGTAAAAAAGGTAAATTGTATCAGTTCTGGATGAACTAAGTCTATGGGTACACTATACAAATTGCTACAGCTATGTTTATTTCTAGGTCACTTTTTTCAAGTTTGTTTCTAGTTTCCATGTACTCAAGGAGAACAGCATCTATCAGTAAGGAAAGAGAGGCAAGGAATTTCAAGGAGAAGAATTTTGTGGGGGCAGATGGCAAAGGGGCTACCTGACCCCCCAGATTTATTTCCCCTGCTCTAGCTAGGAGAGAGAAACAAATTCAAGACAAACCAAAAATAATTAGATTCTATACCTAGAAAATTAAAACAAATTTATGATTTTTCCACATATAGAATCTAATTATTGGGGGTCGCCTTATAATCAGGGTCATCTTACATTCAAGTAAATATGGTAAACATGTAAACAATGGAATTAACTGTCTCTTTCCTTCTGCCAAATTGTCCTCAGCTAGTCCTTCATTCCTTGTGAGTCCTACCATGATCAGTTAACACTCAGAAGTCAGAAGTCCATCATCTGGAAGTGGCTTTCAACATGTGTTCTAAAATAAGGTGGCAATATACAGTGAAACTACAGTTTCGTTATTTCCCAGGATTTCCCTGTGCAATTGATGGAAATTTATTTCTATGACAATTTGACGAAAAGTTACTGTCAGTAAATGGGAATCTGAAGGATGTACTCAGTGATAAAATCTCTGAAACATGTTCAAATCACCATCACCACAGTGATGTCTCCAAACTGATTATCCTTTGTGCTGCTTATTTTTTTCACTGTCCAGTGCCTACCCTTGCTTAACTATAAAAAAAAATGGCACAAGTATTTTTTTAAGGAGAGACTTCCATGTAACGTTTGTGAAGCTTCTTATATTTCTTTTGGAAGCAGCATCATTTCTCAAGTCTGCTATGTTATTTCCTTGACACATGCCTATAGAAAATTACCTTATTTTTTTAGCTCTGCTATAAGGATATTAAAGTTTTCTTCAAACTATTCAAAAGGAAATCCAGATGGAAGACTGTGTAACTGGCTCTTGTAGTGGTACAACTGGAGTAAACCTAAAAGTAGATTGGTTTAGAGAAAACAAATCTCCCCATGTTAAATAGAGCAAGCAACCTACTAGGGAAGAAGAACAACACAGCAGTATATTGTCTTCCTAGGGCAGCCTATGAGACATTACTCTCAAACTGGATAGGCTACTAAACTTGATGGGCAAGGACCTACCAGCAGTGGTGCATAATCGGCACAATGATGCTCACTGACTTAAAATGGGGAGCTAGCCTGAACCACTGCTCTGCTTCTCAGCTTCTCTTCTGCTGAGAATGCATGGCTTGTATGGGAGAGAACTGTACATCCTAAGTGCCTTGACCCCATTCTGAATGATAACTGCTGATGCATCACAGAGCTGCATCTACATGAGATGCTGACTGTGCAATCATTTCTGCGCAGTCATTTAGTACTTGTATAAATAAGCATTAAATGACTGCACAGTAACCCAAATTACTGTGCAGTAGTGCTGACAAATCTCATGATGCTACTGCGCAGTAGCATGGTGTCCTGGTTTCTGCCATGCTACGCTACTGTACACTAGTCTCAGGCTACTGTGCAGTCAATGTCTCATGTAGACAGAGCCAGGATGTCTAAAGCCTATCAGCCTAAATGGTGTATACCTGCTTGCTGGCATTGCTCCACATGACATCAAAAGAGCAGTGGCCAGCAGGATAGAAAAATAAAGACAAACTGAAGATGCAATACACCTGCTCTATGATCATCCCACAGCACAGAAATGTCTGAAGTCAAGCAGGAGCTTCCCCACCAGCACCCCAACTCTCAATGCCACACCCAAGGATATAAAACTACAGAAGTGGAACAAGAAGCTGAAGAAAATACAGGACAGTGAAAAAAACATACATTCCAGTAGCTGAGTCCTTACCACCAGGGGTTGATAGACCATGGCAAAAGTGACAATGTCTTGACCGCCTTACATGCTGGGCTTGGATTTTCCAAGGACTTAATGAAGAAGTGGGGTTATACCATTGGTTCAAATACCTCTGACTGCAGCACAGAGCCCCAGACAGCGTTTGCAGTGCCTGCTGCTTGAAGACACATGTACAATGAAAGATATTGCAAACTACAACAACTGACCACAAGCATGTGTAACAAAATGGTCAAGTGTGGTGTAAAGGTATGAGGACAAGAAAACTAATGACACTGCTTTGAAGGACATCTCTGTTTGGATTATTCATGATTTAATGGAATTTGGAAGGGTGTTAAGCAGAATGTGAGTGGCAATGCAAGATTATGAAAATGAACTCCTGGCTAGATAAGTGGTGTAAAGTAAAGGTTTTTAGTTAGGGAAGTGCAAAGCTTCAGTTGCTGATTCAATTCAGTGGAGATTCAACCCAATTCAGTGGCTGAATCTCTGAATTGAATCGGGAGACCCTTTAATCTCTCTGAATCAGATTGGAACCCTCTGAATTGATTTGAAGAGATTCAATGATTTGGACATAGACACAGCTTTTAATATTTTTTTTACATACCTCAAGGTACCAGGCAGCTCATGAATGCTGAGATGGTGGGGTAGATGGAGTGTCTCATTGGAGTGTGGGGGAGGTCCTGGTGTGCTCAGCAGTGGACCCAGAAGTAGACCAGAGCACTTCCAGTCCATTTCCAGGTCCACCACAGAGACAAATCAATTACTCTAATCTGGTATGAATATTTACATAATAGGAATATTAAAACTCATGGTTAAATCATATTTAAGAATGAAACATTCTGTTTCAAAAGAGGCCTTGCCTCTTTTCAAGTCACTGACATCTCAGAAGCCAATGAGCCTTAATGTTTCTGAATCAATGCAGGTACTAGGTGATGTTGCCTATGAACCAAAAAATATCACATGAAAACAAGCAGATCAAACGGCCCCTTAAAATTCTATAATGTGTATGTAAGTGTGTGTCAGGAATGGGGGAGGAAATTTATTATGAGGGAGGTTAATTTGACTGGCATATGCTAGAGGTCTCATGCAGCTGGTATTAAAATGTCTTCAAAATTGATCAAAATTATAAATTACTATTTCCGAATTTTAATCCACATCTAATGCAGCAAAATTATGTTTTAGATTTAACTTTGAAAAATCAAGAGGAATTAATCTAAAACTGAAAATAGTGGTAATTTAGATACAAATAATCATGAGTTGATTATGCTCACTACATAAAGATATAGTAAAGTTTAAACCTTTGAAAAAGCCATCTTCACAAAGGTGAACTAAAATGAATTGGGGAAAAGAAATTAAACAGAAACATATGAAGTGGAAGATGGTAAGTCAAATCTCAGTGTGACTTCAACCTAAAATATTCAATGTCTAGTTGGAGACAGTATCAAATTGGAGTCACCATCAAAATATGAAGTTGGAGGCACTTTCCAAAGGGTCTGTCCAGAGTCTGGTATTGTTTAACATCTGTTAATGACTTGGAGAATGAGGCTAAGTGAATGCTTAGTAAATCTGTAGACATTTAGAAGAGTAGGGCTATTATCCAGAATTATTTGAATAAATGGGAGAAATGGATCAAAATCATTCAGATGACATTCAACAAAGGCAAGTGCAGAGCCCTGTGCTTAGGATGAAATAATTGCATGCATGATTATAGACTCTGTATTAGTACTCTGTGTGTACTAATTAGTAATGTGTGGTTGCATCTACACATTAAATTAATGGGGTACAATAAACTCTGGAGCAATTTAAGTGGAAAGAAACTGCTCCCAGGCTCAATGTCTATACCTGTGCCTAGTACAGCAGCAGTTTGAGCCTGGGCAGAGCAGAGCCCTGGCTAGCTGGGCAGACTGGGCACAATTTACACTTGCAGTCAGCATCCACAAGTGCATTTCAGCACAGTAAATACCTCCACTGTAAGATAGTACTGTCCCCAACAGACCGTCTTATAGTGGAATTAATTAATTTACTGCACCTGAATAGCAATGCCCTGTGTTGACTGTCATGCTTTATTGCAGACTAATTAGTCTACTTCACAGTGAAATGAACATGTAGATGCACCCTATAGAGAGTGGGGAATAGTTAGGTAGGCTTCAATACTGCAGAGAAAGTCCTGGGGGTTACAGTGGACCATAGGCTGAATATGAGCCAAAAGTGTGCTCTTGTTGCAAAAAAAGCCAACAGCATCCCGGGTTGTATTAATAGGGGTGTCACTTGCATATTAAGGGAAGTGGTCTTTCCACTCCATTCCAGCATTTCCACTGATGATGCCTCATTTCAAGAATTGTGTCTAGTTTTGGATACCTCATTTCACAAAAGATGTGGACAGATTTGAAAGAGTTCAGTTTAGTGTGATAAAAATGATTAGAGGCCTGGGAAATATGATTTTTGAGGCTAGGCTAAAAGAACTGTGTTTACCAGAATCCAAGATTACCAAGATTAACACAACCCACAAAAATTAGATTCTATTCGTGAAAGATTTAAACATCCATTATAATTTTCCATCTATAGAATCTAATTATTGAAGACTCATCTCAAATTTGTCCACACCACCATTGTAGTGAGAAAAGCAGTGTTAGAACACAGATAATTGGGGAGCTAGTAAAGGGACAGGTGGTAGGGGGAGGCAATGGGGTCAGGTACCTTGCCTTCTGCTACCTGTTCTCTCTACAAATTAACTCTCAATGTGCTTGACCACCCACCTCAACCTATGCCCTCTGTTTGCCCATGCCCTTTCCCCTGCAGCCTCTGCTCCCTGCCTGCCCCTTCCCCACCTTACCTTTGTTCCTGTGCCAGCAGTTGCTGTCTCTGGTCCAGTCTGAGGCATGGAGTGCAGTCCCAGTCCACACCCACAGCAGTGGTGTGGCACTTCTGCTAAATGACTGGACTGGCTCTGTGCTCCATGCCTCAGGCTTGAGTGGGGACAGAGCTTGCTGGCACAGAAGCAAGGGGAGGTGGTAGAGGAAGGAATAGCAGTGGCCTTAATCTATGGGAGAGAATATTAGAGGAAGTCTGATAATGCAGGGGGAAGAAGTATCTTGGGTACAGTTGGGAGAAAATGGAGACAGGGGAAGAGATGAGGGGGACAGACAACAGCTGTGAATGTGAGAACAGAGAACCTGAGAACAGAGCCAGGGACATAGCAGTCACCTGCACCTCCTACCACATGTACTTGATTCCAGGACATGGGGCTTTTTTCCTTATAATTGGGGAAAAACTCATCTTGGAATTGAATAAATATTGTATTTAGTTTGGAGAAAAGAAGATTGATGGGGAATTTGATAACAGTCTTCAAATACCTAAAGAACAATTAAAAGAGGATGGAGATAAATGATTCTCTATGGCTGAATGGGGACATGCGTAGGACCTATGGGTTGCAATTCCAGCAAAGGAAATTTGAAATTTGGAAGAACTTTCTCATTATGAGGGTGGTTAGGCATTAGAACAGGCTCCTTATAGAGGTCATGGGATCTCTGGAAGCCAACTAATACTGCCACTGCTTCCCTGTCCCCAAATTTCCAGACCCATAGGGAGCTCCATGGACCAGATGACACAGGTTGAACAGGACTCATTTAGTGATATGCTTAGAATGAAACCTGGTAGCATGGAGGTAGCTAGCTGTGATGGTCAGCTGGTTTCTAATATAATGAGGTGTTAATGTGGCTATTACAAAGTTTCATAGTGATATTCAATACATTAATTTGCTGTGTAGAGTATTCAAGAGGTAGCTTGATGGAGGCACAAAAGTTGTTAAAGGCCTGGTGGAATTTCTCTAGAGATTCTTTCTAATGTTTCCACCTGCAGAAAGAGGTATTTATCTGTGTTAGTCTGACATTTGCCAGAAGGCTGGGCAGGGTGATGCAACTGATTTAGAGAAGCATAAGCTTTCATAGGCAACAGCCTACTTTTTCAGCTGTTGCACTGTGGGCATATCTACACATGCTATTAATACATTTGAACATCTGCATGGGACTGCAGTACACTGAGCTGGGTCAGAGCAGCCTCAGCTGGCAAGGGAGTCAGCTCTCCCCCCAGCTCCATGTTCTGCTTGGGGGCTGGCTGGGGCACGAAGGTGCTTCAGTGATGGGTTAGCCAGTAGGCAGCCCCACACTAAAGCAGCCTCCTGCCCCAGCCAACCCCATCAGTGTCTAAGTGTACTTTGCTGTGCAACAAACAACTCTGCTGCAGAACAGTACTTTTATTTACAAGTACTAACCTATGGTGGAGTTAGTTTCCTGTGGCCTAATAAGACTGCATGTGTAGATGCTGACAAGTTTACTGCAGAGCTGATTAAGAAACTCCACAGTAAATGTCTTGTGTAGCTGCACCTCATTAGTATCTGATGATTACAAACTCTAGCACATGATATTTTCTTATTAATATAATTAATCCCTCATCCCCTGTATTTGGTCAATTAGAAATTCCTTTTGTTTCCCTTTTTGGAAGGTTCTGAAATAACTGTTTCATTTCAGTTGTAACTGTTTTTGTGTCAAACAAATATGTGTTTCTAGAATATTCATGTCATAGATCAAAATATAATTTACAAAAAGGAATTGTACAAACTGAATCATTTAATGACCCCCCCCCTCCCCCCATTTAGCTGGCCTACAAAAAAAAAAGTTATATTTGCACAGATCTAGTCTCTACCACTTTTGCCCTAAACTCCCTCATATGGGCATTCAGTTAATTTGATGGCTAGTGCAGATCAATTGGAGGAGTGAAGCCAGGCTGATATTTTGGTAGCACCGTCAGAGGGTTAGGACAGTCTAAAGCAGTGGTTCTCAGCCTTTTTTATACCAGGACCTATTTATGAACATCGATAGCCAGTCCCAACTGAGTAAATAATTTAAGCAGCTAGCCTCCTGCCAGCCTGCAAGGGAAAACCTGCAGTTTCCCATGTTTTTCTCCTTTACAAAAAAAAACCTGTGACTTTCCATGCTTTTCCATTATTGTTCATGACCCTTTCATATATTCTTATGACCCACTTTTGGGTTGTGAACCATGGGTTGAGAAATGCTGGTCTAAAGAAGGGTCTTTCCTTGGACTTCAATGGACACTGGATGAGACTCCCTATAGACATCTGAACTAAGCACAAATTTCAGTCCCTTAAAGCTCACACATCATTACTCATAATTTATCACTGATACATAGAAACTGTTGCTAAGTATAGTTCAGCTGTATCAGATGTTTAAATAGTCTAGTGCGCAATTTTCCATTTGGATGTGCAATTACAACCTAATTTAAAAATCAGTTCATAATATGTAATCATTTTGGTATATTTCAATTACCATTAAAGACTTGCTCATCTACCATAAATTACATAGAGAAGGAATTTAATACCTTGGTTCTACAATACCTTGTTTTCTAAAACCAGCAAACCAAAAGGTTTTCTGGTAACAAAACAGTAAAGTTATCTTCCCTAGCCATGGCATTGTAACAGCTTTTGTATATATCATTTGAGACATTCACTGGAGCACAGACAGAATATATATTCATTTGCCTAATTCCAATCTTCTGTTTTATGATTCTACAAAATATAGAAAATTATTCTATAGGAATACAGTCACTTGAGTAAAGTCAATTGAAAACAGTTTTCAATTAATGTGCATTCATGATATATGGCTTGGTTGTAGTGAGGGACAGGTTTATTTTACAGATTAAAATAATACACTGAAGACTGAGTGGCTTCCATAGACAGAGAGAGCAATAAAAGCCATGCACAGCTCTAACTTATTACTCAGTACTCAGAACATATACAAATATAAAAAATTATTGATTGTTTAATTTAATTAAATATTAATAAGAACAAACAAGGTCTGTGGTTCTGTAGTCATAGAGCTTGGTTACACATTGTACTTTGAGATGCCTAAATGTTGATCAGTTTCAGTGCTTGCTTGACTTTAAAGTAGTCACGTCTGAAGGCTAAAAATCTTCTCTGACTGTCCCCAATCTGCACAGCTGTGACTTGCCACTAGAGGACTGGCAAGCAGGGGCCTGACTAGGAGCTACAGCTGTGAGTTGCTGTTATAGGTCTGGTAATGCAGCTCAGGCTTCTATCCCTGCTCTGGGTAGTGGAGGGTGAGAGAGATGGATTGCGGGGGGGACGTGAAGCTGGGAGGTAAAGATTGAATGGGATCAGGGTGGGTAGTGAAATCGGAGGTGGACAAGAAAAAAATAAATGTGGGTGGGGAAGGATGGTGGCATGTATCAATCAAGTAGGCTTGGTGCCAGAACTGCCCCTTGACAGTAGAGTTCTGGGGTGGAAAGTTTGTCCACACAGAACAGGAGGGTGTGGGAGTGGGCACTGCATCCTGGGGTGCTGAAGGACTGCAACTTGGATGGCTCATCCAGGGGGAGTGACCACACATTAATGGAACACGAGCTGGGTAATACAAATCAGAGATAAACCTGGCCTGGAGTGGTGTAACTTTAAGCCACCTGAAGTGTGCTTAAAACTAGTTCCAGGTGTTAATATGTGGACAGTCCAGGGATTAAGATCATCATGAGCTACCTAAAATTAATGTGTAACAAGACCCTATATTGCTATGCTACCCTTATTTTTTCCTGACTTCAGATGAAAATGATTAATCAACCCTACCATTTCATGTAGTTAACAAAATAATAACATATGTAGTCTAGAAAGATACTATAAGAGTAGAGTCTAGTAGAAAAATATGGACATTTCTGAAGAGGTTGGATAAATTAGATTATGTTCTTGAATATGGTATTGGAAGCACCTCAGTTCCATAGTATCCCCTGCTGGATGATTTTAACAATTGTTTTTGAGAAGACTTGGCTTAAAGAACAAAGTGGAAGTTAAAACTTGAAGGATGAATCAATGAGAAGCAGAAGAAGTAAAAGCCAACTCTCAGATATCTGGACGAGCTCATTTATTTTGAGCTACATACCAGTCTTAGTTAAAAATCTGATGTTATAGAGAGCCTTCAGATACAAGATAAAATGGCTTACAAGATAAGCCATGATGTTTTTGAATGATTGATAATCCTGGACAAAACAAAGCTGTTCAATGGGACTTAGCAGCTGTTTCACACTCTATCTAACTAACAAAGGCATTCAATCCTGTATTCAATTCATAGCAGTACGTAGGGAAGCAAGGGCAGAGAGAAGACAAACCACACCTGTCCCATGTATATTTGACTAATAATTCATAAAGTATACTTTTTCTTGCCATGGCAGGGACCAAATAACATATCCATGCACTGAATGCAAATAATAATAATAATAATAAACAGTAATTGCTTCTTGCTTTAGGTATCACATCTTCATTTTAAGTGGTGTCCACACTCATAAATATGTATATATTAATAAACATAATTTATTTGTTCTTAAACAATCTTGGAACAAAAAACTTGTTACAACTCTTGGAGAGGGTTACACATTATACACATGATCTGAGTAAATACAAAAAAAATTGTTGATATAATTTGCTAGTAACAAATGTTCAGGGGCACCATCAACATAGAGGAGGATCAGAACTCAGGGTGGTGGGGGTGATGAAAGAGTGGCTTAAAGAAATAAAAGTGAGCTGAGATTTCATAATATAAAGCTTGAGGTGATCTAGTGAATGACTAATGGCAGAAGAGCTTGTTATAAGCTGGGAGCTCAATAGTTAGAAATGAGAGAGGAGGGGGTAATCTCTGTATTAGCATATGACAGGGTAATTATAACCTGCAGATATAATGCAGACATGATAAAATGTATACACAAAGTATTGCCACTGCATATAGTAGGTACAGCAGGGTAACACCTTAAAAAGACTGGTGTCATAAGAATCATACGTTTCTCCAAATTATGGGGAAGAGTGGTCATGCTGGAGGATAGGCTGGGGATTCAGGCTGACCTAGGAAGGCTTGTAAGGTGGGTGGATCAAAACCTGATGACATTCAGCACAGAGAAATGCAAGGGGCTCCACCTCGGAAGAAAGAACCCACATCATACTTATAGGCTTGGCAGTGCTACACTCACTAGCACCATGACCAGAAGAGGCTTGGGGGTCATGATTGCTCCCAGGAGGAACATGATCCACCAAAAGTGATGCCACAGCTGGCAAAGCAAGTAAAAATCTGGCTTGCATCTACTGATCTATCTCAAGCAAAACCCAAGAAGTCATCCTCCCACTTTACTCGGCTTTGGTGAGGCCACGACCACAGTAAAGTATCCAATTCTGGGCTCCACACTTTAGAAAGGAGATGGAGAAACTTGAGAGAGTCCAGAGGAGAGCCATGTGCATGATTAGAGGTCGGGAGAGCAGGCCTTATGAAAAGAAGCTGAGAGGCATGGGACTCTTCATCCTGGAGAAGAGAAGGCTCACAGGAGAGTTGGTGGCAGCCTACATCAGGGGTTTGCATCAGGAACTGGGAAGACATCTGTTCACCATGAAACCCCAAGAAAAGACACGTTCTAATAGTCACAAACTGCTAGAAGACCATTTTAGACTGGACATAAGGAAAACCTTCTTTCCCATCCAAGTCTCCAGAATCTGGAATAGACTTGCCCCAGAAGTGGCACAAGCACCTACTCTGGATACATTCAAGAAACTCCTGCATGCTCACCTTGCTGGGGTCATCTGACCCCAACTGACTTCCTGCCCTTTGGTCAGGGGGCTGGACCCAATGATCTCGCACGGTCCTTTCCAGCCCTAATATGAAATCTGTGAAATAAGCAACTGCCTACTTTGTCAGATGGACCAGTCTCTAACTTAGAGACAAGTTAGCATCTAAGGGCACCTATATACATGCCCAACACCTACTCTGACCCATGCTAATTAGATAAGTAATTGAGTCTACTGGAGTGTGCTAATTATGACACTTCAGCAACCTCCATGTCACATGTATTCAGTGTCCCTGCACTTCAAAATGGCAGCACGGGTGCTTTAACTAAAATTCATTGAATGAGCTTTAGTTAAAGCACCCCAACTGCCATTTTGAAGCTTGGGATGCTGAATACACAAGACAGTGCAGGTGCTTTAATTAAAGCAACTCCCAAGAGCTACTCTACTTAAAATGTTCCCCCTCCCCCTGGAGCCTGTGTAAAGATGTCCTAAGAGTGAAGTTACATGTTGTACTTAGACCATACTTAACTTATAGAATGTTAAGCAGTGTTAAGTATTGTGTTAATTAATACCATTTCTATCCTGCACAGCTCTGACTTGCTACTAGAAGGCCAGGGCCAGATGAGTGATTAGGAGCCAGGACACCTGGACGCTATGGGTGGTAAGGGTGGGAACAGGACTGGGAGTGGTACTTCCTGTGGAGGATGAAGAGGACAGAGAAGACCTGTTTAAGATAAAACAAATGGATTTTTCAACATCTTCTGAAGATTACAGGATCAACAGTTTCTTATCTAGGGTAAGAGACCTACCTTAAATTAACTGAAGTCAGTGAGGAATCTTTATTAGCTTTTCAAACTACAAACTGTTAATTTGAGCATTTCATTTTATCCTACCATACAAAATGAGAATCAATAAGTATCAGATTTGGCTTCATTCCCAGTTCCAATCTTAGATAGGGTCTCTTGATTCTACTGTAATGTAAGTTAATGTATTAAAATGCAAAATGAGGACTTCTGCTCTAAGGGATTAGAGAGACATGTCATTTCCCTAAAGGGAGCTTCATGCATATGCAAATGTCAGCAATACTGTATGGAAACTAGCTTTCAACTAGCTAATGGAGTGTTGATAATTGTAGACAGAGTTACACGGACCACATTATTTCCATTTGTTTTAATGAGATTATATTGGTGTAAGCAAAGGCAGAACTTGTCTACATGTGGCTAGAGAGAGAATTGTGTGACATATATGGGAGCCTAGGAATGGGAGGAACTAGCAGATTTAAAAGTAATTCCATCAACTCTTTGTAATCCCTCTGGGGAACCTCTGCTTGCAGAAGGAAAAACAAACAAGAGAGGGATAAACTATTTTATGCAAATCAGTTCATAATTATGTATCAAGGTGGGGAACTTAAATGGCAAAATGATTCACACGATAACACTTTAGTTGTCAGAAGCCTTTTCTAAAAGTCTGTTTTCCATCTTCAAGAAAAACAAGATTGGTTATTCTGCACAAATTCCTTCTAGCTTTTTTGACTGGTTATGTTAGTCTACAGTATGTACCCTGTCACATTAGCTAGCGGACATGATTACCAATGTAATAAAAATATAGTTTATTCCACAAGCATGTAGCAGAAACGTATGAATAGATGGGTAAGATTCTCACAACTATCTATAATGAGTCTGAAAAGAATGCTCATTTTAAGATGTATTCCAATTCCATATGCTAAGATAAAAATTGCTTGAAAAGTGATAGTTTACATGCAGCACGAGCAGTCTTTTCTAATAATAATGAAAAATAGACCTTCATGAATGTGTTGAAATCAGTGACTATTTTATGTGCCAAATTTGCAATTTTTTCTTGCTCTGCTTCTGAAGTTTAGTGATGCCTTCATAAAGAATATGATGAAAAAATCTTGTTATATATGTTTTAGAAGTGTGATTGTTTTTATCTTTCTCAAGACTAATTTATTTTGTTCACGAATTGATTATTTTTAGTAAAACAGAGCTAGCTGATGTTTGTTGTAGGGCACTCCATTATTAATGTCATCATTTTTCCTGCATTAAAATTATTTATTGGAATGAAAAAGCAATTAATAATGGTGTTCTATATACACAAAATACACAGCAATAGTACCAGATTATGGTTTTCTATGGGTCAACATTTATTTGCCACAATTCAACCGAAGCAATTTTCTTCCATGGACACTTTTTATTATGATCTATATTATTTCAGTTATAAAGTAGCAACTGAAGACAGATCCCACTTGGTAAAAACCCCATCCAGAAGAAATGACTCTCCATGCCTCTTGGAGAATAGGGCTCTTATCAGGAGTCAAATTCTGCTCTCATTTACATATACACAACCTCCCATCAAAAAAACCTAAATACAATGTTAACTTTAGAAAATGACTGTGCCATGTCATTCCAAAATCCTTCTCACCACTTAAAATGAACCCTTATAGAGTGTAAATACTGTTTTGTACATATCTGTTGGACTAGGTTATATTATTGTATTCATTCTGTTTAAAAGTTATCAGCAAAGTTATCAGACTTTGATCTTAACAATTTAATTTAACAACATTTTCTAATAGTTTTAGATTATGAATTGTTTAAACTAGTCCCACTTCATTATTCATGATGACAAACCAGACAAATCCTGTTTTGGGCTTTTACCACAAGTTTTTCCAATAAATTGAGAACATAAGGATGATGCTTGAGACAAAAGAGTAATCAAAATGCTTGAATTCATGCACAGAGGCAAAGAAGAGGAAGAAGAGAGGCAATATCACCATTGTATACATAGTGAGCAAGAACACTGTTGGAGTAGTGTGTATGGTTCTGCTATCCAAGCATAAAAAAGGCTGTTGATAAATTGGCAGGGACCAGGAAAGAGCTACACGAATGATTCAAGGTCTGGAAATTGTGTCTTATAGTAAAAGATTTAAACAGCTCAAAACACTTACTTGTTCAAAGGAAAATGAAATGTTAACTTGATCATAGTTTAAAAGTAATAAGACTGGTAAAGACTGGCCTAGGACATGACTGCTTGATGAAAACTGACCTCTACTTTATTCACCTGATGGTACAAGAAGTAGATTGGAAAAAATTGGGTATGAGGGAGAGGTTTCCAATAGCTGAGGCTTCTAATTTACCTAGGGGAGGTGGGGAAAGCGTCATAGGATCATAATGAAATCCAGTGATTGGAAACTGACATTAGACAAATTCAGAATAGAAATAAGCTGTTGACTGTAGGTGTTATAGGGCTATGGCCCTTAAGTGATGACATCTTCCTCTTCTGCTTCAGAGGGGAAAAGGAACTCTATGTTACCCCTTTATAGCCCCTCCCACATACAAATATCTCACCTGCCATGGCTTTGATGTTTAATAATTTCCGAGAGAATGTTCCACAAGAAAACTAACAAAAGAAATGTGCTTTCAATGGCACAGCATCACAACTCATGGATATTTGAAAATATGGGGCTCCACCATACCCTGCACCCCTTCCTTATGCCAACGTAGCCCTGTATTGATGTTGTTTATTGTATTATTATTTATGTGTTGATTTTTATTGTTTCATATGGATATTGTATGGTTTAGGCCTGTGTTTGTAAGTGAACCAAAGTCATGTCTAGTTTCCATTTTATATATCAAGCCACCATCTTGTGTCCTCTGCCTGGGCAACCCCTGTGTCGCAGCTGTATGAGTCAGGTATCCCTCCCATGTAAACTGGTTCCCAGATGAATGAGAGTGATTGGGAATGATTGAAAACAATGGTAGCAGGCCTCTACTGAATGGCCTGTAATGACTGGGCCATCACCTTGCATTGATTCATTCAGGAATGATGGACCTCACCCAGGAACAGAGACAAGAACCCTGCAGAACCAGCAACTCTCACCATTACAGACACCCGAAACTGCACATCCCTGCATAGAGCACATATATAGACAAACACACACATACACACACACTAGCAACTCATATACATACATGTTCAAAATAACCAGTCTAGGTTCATGCACAACTATCACAAATTTAAGTCCATAGACTCTACACACACCAAATTTAGACAGAATTAGTTACTAACACCTGCATGTACAATACACATATGTGGATTACTAATTCATATACCACACACACACAATGATATCTATATATGTGTATTCACTAATTCACACATGTACTACCCACCTACGCATGCACACAGATGAGTTCCTAAATTGGGTGTTGTGATGCATATGTATGTATGTACGTATATATGTGCTTGGTGTACTTGAGATACCTGGGGAAAGGTTAAGGTAAGAAAGTAGAAGTGTAGGGAATGAAAGTTGCTGGGAGTGAAAGTCGCCAGGACCAGGATTAGAACCAGTAGACTAGAGGGGCCTGGGCTAAAGAACTGAGGCATGGGGGTAACATTAGGTTAATTGATCTTAATTGATTAAAAGACAAGGCCCAAAGCCTACAGAACAGGGGAGTGATGCAGGTACAGAGGCTGGGAATGGAGCCAGAGCTACAGAGGAGCTAAAAGGTAAGTGGGGAGAGGGAAAATGGGACTAAGGGAAAGTGTGGGACTTTAAAGAGGGAATCTGGGTATGGGGAGCCAGAGGCTGGCTCTGAGGCAGCTAGAGAAGTTGCAGGGAGTAGCATTAGAAATACTCCAGCTGCTGGACAAAGCTGCAGGACAGCCATGAGAAGCTGGGAAGCTGCGGGGGGGATGACTACAGAAGGTGTGGGGGAAGCCTAAAAATAGAGATGGACAGCAGAAAAATCACAGGAAAAGCAGCAGGAGAGACTTAAAGGCAGCAGGGCAGTGGGAAAGCAGAGAAAGGCAGCAGAAAGTCATAGGGAAAAGCACAGGAGGCTGAAATGCAGTAGGGGCAGCATGAAAGCAAGGAAAGGCTGAGAGGTGGCTTAAAAGGGGAGATGGAATTGGGAGGAGATCAGGAAACTAGCAGAGAGTAGGGGCTGGAGTCGAAAGAGAGAGAGAACGAGGCTGGAATTTAAGATAAGGAAGGGACTGGGATTCAGTAAAACATGACCCAACTCGGGGTTGCAAATGACAGTGGTTTTACTGAACAGGGAAGATGGTGACACAATGTCTTCTTGGTTCCCTTGCACCCATCCACACACTGACACACAGACAGATGCACACATACAATGGCAGCAGGGTTTAGAGAGGCTTGGTGCAGGGACTGAAGTCCACTGATGTCCAGGGGGAGAGAGAGAAAGTCCAAATTGTAGGAGGAGGTGTGCAGGTAATATCTACCTATTCCAGGTTGCAAAGGGGTCCTTGTCCAGTAGGTGTTGTCCAGAGGCGGGGGTCGCCGGCAGGGCCTCTGGGTGGATAGGTGGTGTGGCATGGTGCTGGTCCAGATGGAGAGGGCATCTCAAGGAGTCAGTCTTCACAACCCCTTTTCTGGAGCAGACTACCTCCAATCTCCTATGGGGAGGTCCTGTCCCAGAGGGCTCCAGGTGTTCTTACTGAGCATGTTCAGCCTGGCACAATGGTGGGTTGCCTCATTTTTTGTTTCTTGAATGCTGAGGGTAGTTCCAAGGGCTGAGTCATTGGTCCAGGTATTGGTGTTGATGGTTTGGTCATCCAGAGGAAGCTATTTTTAGACCTACTGCCATTGTCTCTCAAACACCCTCATTCATCTGCATTAATTCAGGAACCAAGTTACATAGGAGGGGTAGGTATGAGTCATGGGTTACACAACCGGGCCAGGGGACAGGATGGAGACTTGACAAACAAAATGGAAACTTGACATGACTTATGCTAACTTAAATATGTAGGCCTAAATCATATAGTACCAGTAAAACAGTAATATAGAACACTAAAAATCAATATAAACATAATAATTATACAATATAAAGAAGGAGAAAAACAAAACAAATACAACTTGTTACCAAAATAAAATGCTGACGCCTATCCTATGTCTTTGCTCACTTATACTTATCTATAGGGAACAGAGAAGGAGAGAACAAGTCAGAAATGGTTGGGGAAGGGAATGCAGTAAAAAAAAAGAAAGAAAAACTGGGGGGGGGTTGCTACATGTGCTATAACTGCATAATATGAATAATTCTGAAGTATCACTGCCTCTACAATGTGTTTCATTTCCACCTTGAGATACCTGGGGAAAGGTTAAGGTAAGAAAGTAGAAGTGCAGTTGTCTAACTAGCTCCTCAGTACATGTCTCAGTGCCTACACATGCAGCCCTCTTAGGCCACAGGAAACTAATAAACTCCACAGCAAGTTAGTACTTGTAAATACAAGTAATATCCTGAGGCAGAGTTTTCCTGTGTGCAGCAACGCACGTGTAGATGCTGACTGACATAAGGGTGCTACAGTGCAAGGGCTGCCCCACTCTGAAACACCCTTGTACCCCAGCCAGCCCCTCTGCAAAATGTTGAGTTGGGTCGGAGCAGCCCCAGGCTGGCAGGCTGACTCCCCCCACCCACAAGTTCCTTGTCAACTGGGCCTTCCCCGACCTGGCTCAATGTGCTGTGGTCCCAGACACACATGTATATGCAGCACCCAAGAGCCATACATTCTAGTGCAATATATGCTGGAATCTACTGCTGCGCATTAATATGTATATGTAGATCTGCCCACAGCTGGGAAATTAAGTGAGAGACGGTACTTTTTGGCCATTCTCCTAGTCATACTTATATCATGAAGTCTTCTAGTTTGATTTTCTAGTCTTCATACACCAGCCACGACGTTATATGCACAGTGTGGGCTCCCTAAGAACCCAATGGATAATGTATATAAGTGACCAGATAAGAAAACATGCTTAAGCTTTTCCAGGAAAGCAAAAGTTGGTCTCGAAGTACATTTGTCTGCAAATACTGTAGCTGAGCAAGACAAGCTAGCAGTTTGCAAGAGGACTTGGGCTGTTTGGCTTGGAGAGAAGGGAAACTGCATTTTTAGCTGAATTGTTATAGTGTGTGTGTGTGTGTGTGTATGTGTGTATTTATGGTTATTGACTACTTATGTTTGCTCTTGTGTTCATAATAAAAATCTTTTTGTTATTTTTATTGCACACATCATCAGTAATAGCTGTGATCTCAGAGAATTGAACCATATAGACAGGCCTCTTCTGAAAAAAGGAGAATCTATTTTTTCTGAACACGTGAATGGACAAGAGTATAATCTTTCTAGCTGGTAAAATCCCTTCTGCTAAGAGCTAACAAGACCCGGGTGGCATGGGTAAGGCTGGGGTGCCACAGGCCAAGGATTTAGTTCCTAGCATATCTCAGCTAGTTCTTAGTGGCCGAGCACCAGATTGTACAGAGGAGTTTGAGGCTGAAGACCAGCCTTGAAGGTGTGAAAATACCCCAGGATTATGTCTCAAAAGAGCACCTTGGCTTCATCCAGGTTCAGGCTGTGTCACAATCTCATTTACTTTTCAATACAGATTAGGTAAACAACCTCTCAGTAGAGGAGGTTGGAGACACCTGAGAATGGTTAGGCACAATTCAGCAATAAAACACTTAGCTGATGCTTAAGAAAAACATCCTGCAAAATTCTATTTTCTTGATCTTAGGGGCTTTACAGTTTAATTGATGCACTTGTGAAATGTTTTTTTTTTCCATGACATTACCATAGTAAAAGATTTTGTGCCCCATTTGGTAATATTTTCTTTGGTTTTTCTTAATACAAATGTTTCCTGCCTTACTCAACAGCTACTGGAAAATATTGGACTGACTTTGCCCACATTGTCTACTACATATGAGCTTTCATATCACATTCAGTACTATAAAGACACTACATTTGAGGTTTTAACTCAAGAATAACTTGATTTATTGAATACCACAGAGCACCTGAAAACAAATATTTATAGTGATATTCAAGTTCAGATAACTCAGAGATGGCTGATTTTTTTTGAACAAGTAGTAAGTATATTAAAAACAAGAGCTTAAAATTGAATTGCTATTTGAACAATAAATAGAATTGCAATGGAATAGTAAAACTTTGCAGCAGCCTGGTTGTTTTATATTTGATTTATATGATTTTTATTATGACCATGAATTTATTTTTAGATCCTGCTCATCCTAGTTTATGGTACAGATATATGGCTTCAGCAGATGATATCCCCAAGAAATCATGACCAGAGACAGTACAATATATTAAACCATGTTCTAGCTTTAGTCCAAATCTTCTCAGTTTTCAATGTAGTGGAAATCTTTTCACCATTAACCTACACAAAATTAACTTTTTTAAAATAACATTTAAGATCCATTTTATATATATATAAACTATTAACAAATTAAATCCATTCTATTATTCTTCGATAGCAAAAGGATAATTTGCTATGCATCTCTTGATCAGCCATTAAGTTTAAATAAATGCATACACATTCAACTTTGCAATATAGCTTTCTAATGTCTTGGACTGCCATATTGTAACACAACATTAAGCATGTACCCTCTCTACCAATGTGGCCACCCCCCACCACCACCACTGACACTGCTGGCAGTGGATGCAGGCGGTCCCCACTCATCGTTCACCACCATGGTGCCCCCACAGTCACAAGAGGCACCAGTTGTTCATAAGTGTGGCCATGTGGTATGTGGCACCATACACCCATCTGCTGTACCACACACTGCACATTCAGGCATTTCACATGCATGGTCGGGGGGGGCGGTTACCCCTGAAGATCTGGAGCCTGGCTAGCTAGAGCCATGCCTCAGCTGCCAGGCAGGCTCCACGCTGCAGGAGTGACATGGATGCAGCTTCCCAGCCCCCAGGACACTAGATAAGGCTGCTGGGGCCAGCACAGTTTCTGGCCCCATCCTCCCCTACCCTACCCAGGGTAAATTGCCAGAGGGTGTGTTACACAGGCATTCCCTGGGGACAACCAGCAGAAGCACAAGGTGTCCCGCTGATGGTTGTCCCCAGGAAACCAAATGTCCATGCTCATATGGACAGTCTTTGAGGTTGGGGGTTTCCAGTCCACCTACCCCACCCTCCAGTACCAACAGAAAAGAAACCCAGAATTAACTCCCTTCATTCCCTTCCCTCCTTCCTATTCTGGAGAGAGAGCCTGGGCTCAGAGGGAGGAGGTGCAGGGCTAAGAGAGAGCAGCTGCAGACACACAGCAGTTCCAAATTACAGCTGGATCCCCCAGCCCCTGAGACCCAACAGTGAACTTCTTTTAGGTCCCAGTGATCACTGTAACTCATAGTGCTTTCTATGAAACACTATGAGTTACAGCAGAGAGCTTTTCACTTCTATCTGTGCCTTCAGATTGACAAATGTGCATTAGCCACTTTAAAAAAGGAAGGGGAAGCTGCTGCTTGGAAGTAGGTAGAGGTTACATTGTAATAGTAACAGCTGGATGCACCTATGGTAATACATGTAGATTGCTTCATCTTTGACTTGAATGAACTCAGGTTAAAGTTGGAAGAAGTTTTCTACACTTGCTCCATGACAGGATAATGTATACAAAACAGTTGCTTCGTAATAGCTGATTTTGGTATCTTTTTACACAGGTAGTTTCAACCTCTGTCAATACCATCAGATTCTGCTTTATATTTGTTTCACAAGAAAAGCAAGCTAATAATCCATTATCCTAACCTATCTTACACCTGTGCCATTCCTTTACACTATCCACATACATTCAATAGTATTAAGTGTAAATGAATGGTATACCATCTACTCTTGTTTACATGAGCGTTGCACCACTGTAATACTGCTGGCTGACACTTAAGCAAAACAAAGTCAGACCCTATAAGAACAAAGAGAGAAGTTAGGGACAATCATTTATTTCACTTCTTTGAGATGGCAGTGCCTTTCCAGATAATTTTGGTAGTCCCTAAGAGTTAAGCTGGTGGAGAATATTCTTCTGCCCACACAGATCTATTAATAGGTTACTTATCTCACAGATAGTTATTCTCCTGCTGAGCTCTGGTGTTTGCCGCAATCAGCATCTGCAGTGACTTGCTGACATTGAGCTTCAGACTTTTTACTTTACATATTCATGGAGATAAATTTCATAAAAGTTCTAACATAGATCTAAAAGGGACAAAAAAAAAATGGTTAATATTTTCTTGTTAGTACTAATTATTTCTAGGATACAGCTAACTGCTATAGCAAGGACTGAAAATATAATTTTACCCAGGTCATATATTTTGTAATATCAGAACTTGAACTGCCACTGGATCTAGTACATACAATAATTTTCTGAATTAATGAGTCTGTTGTCCTTGGTTTTAGACAACAATGTGAATTGCATATATGTAAGAGCAGGTACTGTAAAGCTATTTTATATGACAGAAATACAGCAAATAAATGATAGCATAAAGAATAAACTGAATTTTATCACCCAAAGTATAAAAAAAAAATTTATTTTACTGTTGTTAAAAAGTCACTAATAAAGAAGACAGAAGCAGTCAAGAAGATTTGAGACTTCCACTAATAACTTCAGCCAGAAAATGCTTACCTTGGTGCAGAAAGTACAGGATGTCAAACCTATTTTCTCCAAGTCAGATCCCACCATTTTCTGATCCTACGGTCTATACTACCTTCATTATATACTTTATTTATATATGGTATTAATAAAAGAAGGAAAATATAATAATACTGTTTATGCCATAAAATATAAATATACCATAAAACAAGCAAGACAGGAATTATTTCAAGATTACCTCAACTTAAACAATTTGGACTTTAAAATTTCTAAAGCATTTCATTTTAACTATGGACACCTATGTAGTTTTGGGGGAAAAATGCAAGACAAAAAACATTATTTCTTATTTTTCTGTGACTATTTTAAATGTAATTATGCTGTCATTGGACATCCCAAGATTTTTTTTTCTCCCACTGGAACAGTGTATTGAGAAAACCACATATTTATCTACCCAATGCAAAAATGACTAAAAATACTTCTCTCTCAAATGCAAAACAAAACCCCAGAAGAAACCTATGCACAAAGACCTAGCTGAATAAAAAACTGACAACTATGGACAGAGACCAAATAATGAAAGATTCACTACAGATGTTAAAATTTATGGCAACAGGATACTAGGTATGCACATATGTGTGTATGTGTATACAAGCAAAAAGGACATAGACAGATCTAACATATATAAAGATGATTTCACAAGTCATAAATATCAATTAGATTCCAGATCCCTCTGCAGGTCAATAGATGTTGAGTATTTAACTTTCATTTGTCCTGCTAAGATTCTGTCCCATAATGTTTTAAAGAGACTTTATAAAACTGCAGAATTGAAGGTGGAAAGAACCTTCAATTAGTCCACCTCAAGGTAGGAAGTATCCTGAAATCACAACATATTGAGAGGGGGAAAAAAACCTTACTTCTCTAAGAAGTCGCTTTCTATTAATAAACAGGATAAACACTACTGTTTTGGCAGAGAATCTGATAATAAAGGGGACAGAAATCCAGCAGCAATTTTTAATTTGAGAAAATTGAAAAAGGCAAACACATAATGGAGATCTCTATGCAAAACAAACATATAGATATATTCGAAAGAGACGTAATGGTTTTAAAATAGGACTGCAAGTGCTGCAAAGGTGAAAAATACTGTCTTTAAAGTTAAAAATATATATATTCTGTTCCTAAAAATTTCAAAACACAGTCAGATTCTACCCACTGAAGTATGGATCACTTTAAAATAGAGGGCAAGAAACAGTCTGCAGGCTGGATCCAGCCCACAGAGGGACTTTATCCAGCCTACGGCAGGTTCTTGGTCCCACATGGACCAGGTGCCATCTTCCCCATGGCATATCCCACTGCCTCCAGACATACAGCAGGGCTGGAGCATCTCTGTGGCTGAGCTCCTGTTCCAGGCAACCCAGGTACCGGTGGCTCCTTCTGGCTGCTGTCACTGGCATCCCCGGTCTCAGCCCCAGCCCTGGCCTGTGTTCACTCTGGACCCACCCCAACTGGAGCAGACTGGCTCTGGACCAGCTGGGACCTACAACCCTGGGCTGTCCTGTGCCCATTCCAGATCAGCCATCCATAATGAGTGGCAGCAGTAGTGGCAGGGCAGAAGCTACTGTTGGGTGCAGAGGAAAAGCAGCCACCTCCCTGTGAGGAAGAGTGCGAGGGAGAGAAGGAGCCGATGGGCCCTGAGGCTGCCCGCCCCGATGCAATCACGCTAATCCCACACAACCCAGCCCAAAACACTGGGGCGGGGGAACTCACCTCTTCCAGGTGCACAGAGGAGGGAGGTGCAGAGCTTACAAGGTCCTGCGTAAAAGAGACGCCGACAATGGCTAAGGGGGCGGAACCAGAAGAAGTCCATGGAGGAGCCGATGCCGGTGGGAGCACACCTGGGCGAATGTGAGCTGTTCTGAGACGCACCAGGACCTTCTGGGGTAAGGGTCAGCCCCAGCGGGACTGTTTGATGCTGCCAGGATCAGCTAGACCTGGCAGGAGCTGGGAACCATATGAAAGGTAATACAGGGGCACTCACGGGTGGTGAAACTTCCCCGCCTATAATCAGGAGGACTAAGTGGCCTCAGGAAGCCCTAGGGAGGGCTGAAGAGCTCAGAGAGAGCCAGAGAAAGGGTGCCAACACCCCCAGCATACAGGGTAATACCGTGGAGGGCAGCTGAGGGACAAAGCAGCCTCCTTGCTCTAGGGAATCCGTGGCTGTAAACTTTGTGTTGACCTTTACATTTCTTTTATGGACGTTGAGTGATATCCTGACAAGTGACCAGCCCACATAGGCGGCCACTACCCGGCAGAACGGGTGAGGGTGTAGGGGTGGCAGAGCCCTCATCAACGCGGGACCCCAAGAACTCAAGGAGTCTCACTTTTGGACTGACACACTCCGGACAATCTAAACTGAACCGGATTACCATCAAAGTCATAGCAGGAGAGTCGGACACATGCAAACTACAGGTGAGTGACCCCTGAGTGAACGGGAAGCAGTCCCAACCCGGGGAGGTGGTCGTTACCCCGCAACATCGACTCCCCGACACTCCCCCTCACCACTGCTGGGCCTTTTTTCCTGAGACCACTCAGAACCCCCACCAGGGCTGCCTGGTGGCTCCTTTTTGTTGCCATCACCATTACCACCTCTGGGCCACCCAGCAGGACAGCTGTGGTGGTGGAAAGAAGCTGTTGGGCATCTCAGGCACAGGCTCTAGGCAGCTGCAGCAAGAAGGCCCCAGCAGCAGTGAGAGGGAAGCGGCCGCTTTTCCCCACACCCAGCAGCAGTTTACACCCAGCTACTGCCACTGCTGCCACTACTCATCACAAATGTGATGCACTGGGTGCAGGGCAGCCCAGGATAGGAGTTGTGTGCACAGATCCTGTCTGGTCTGGAGCTGATCCTCTACATCCAGGGTGAGTCTGGAGTGAGCACAGAGTGGGGATCTGTGCTCAGCTGCTGCTAGGCACTGGTGGTGGCAGTGGTGGTGGGGAGGCTGCATGGGCTCTAGGCTCTTGCAGGGAGAGAGGCGCTGACTGGCCCACAGCAGTTCTCCAAAACTGCCAATGTGGCCCACAGGCCCAAATAATTTCCCATCTGTGCTTCAAAAGGTGTATATTACATTTAATAATGAGAGCTCCCATCATTAGTCACTTTCAGAAATGCAGATCATTTTAATTTGCTAGAACTTATTTAAATTAATTTGATAAATTTGAGGTTTTAAATGAAAAAAAAAAAACCCCAAGGATGTCGGGCATATTTGTTGTAGCATATTTTGGCAGAGCAGAATTAGAGAGATTGCCAATGAACTTCCTGTAACTGGATTTAACACTACCTTCCCAGCATTAAAAGAAAATGCTTGTAGAAGTGGTTTTACAATTATTGCCCATGAGAAGCCAAAATGGCAACTGCCTCAGGTGCAGCAAAGCAATCCATATAACTATCTATGATTCTATTGCAGTCCAAATGGCCATATTTTCCAGAATTGAAAAATTAAATTGCTCAGAGTGTCTTACCTTAGATGTTTGTGTTCTTCAATTCAGTAAAGTGGTTGTAGAAAATTGTAGCGAGTCCCTTTCCCATTCATCTGAGACCAGTAAGCATCTCTCAGCAGTACCTGTAGGTAGCTATGGACTTGCCACTTCCTTTATTTCCAAACCATCTTACTGTTTCTACACCTAAAAAAAAATAACTTCATGGGCTAACATGACAAATTAATATCCTTGATTTGATTTATAACAAAAATTCATGAATGGCCACATTCATTTCCATCATTTTTTAAAGTAATATATGAGAGAACCAACTTCCTGCCCCACCAAAAAAATGACAGCAATAAGTTAAGCTAAAATAGAATCTCTAAGTAGACTTCAAAAGATGCTATTTCCTGGACTCTACTATCATTTTGATGAAAGATCTTTAAAAACGCCAATACACACAGGCTACTTTCTGTGGTTCATTTTTTTCCCAAAATAAAATAAAACTTGTCTTCCTGGAAACCAAATATTCAATAACATTTAGTTTCCCCACTGTGCCAGCAAATCTAATTTATGTATCAGTAGTTCTTTTTCATCCAATGTTGACAAATTAGAAATGGGAAATATATCAGCTAAATGCAGTACTGGTATAAGCTAAAAGGTAAACTGATTTATAAAGTGAAAAGCAAAATATACTTTAGAACAATGTTAAAACCCTGATTTAAATTATTAAGTTTCAGGATTTGGTATCAACCCCAATCAAATAAAAATCTAGTTAGAGTTTCTCTAGGGTTCCATGAACAATAGGAGGATAATCACATATCCTAAGACCCCAATCCTGCAGTCTGGTCTGCAAAAGCAGGCCCATGCCCACACAGAGCTCAGTGGAACTGAAGTAGATACTACATTAGTTATGAGCAGCAGGGTAAAAGAGAAGTCTTCGGTGAGTATTTAAACTATTATGCTTGCAGCATTTTCTTAGAGTAATTAACAAAATAGCGTTTCCAATGAAGTCAGTGTTAAAACTCCCATTCTTTCCAGTAGGGTTAAAATGTTGGCCCTTGTTTTGCATTTCTTTTTAGTTGTAACTATTAAATAATGGACACATCTAGACAAGACACTTTACTGTGAAGTTGACTAACTGACTGCACAGTAAAGAGTCACCATCTACATGTTTAAATGTAATTAATTTAATTATTTAATACTTAATATTCATTAGTAAAAATGAATGGAGAGCAATATACCATTCAGAGCAAAGGTCTAGGCTTGGAAGAACTAGGGCCTTTTCCGTCTAAAATAGTCTCTCTCTCACTGACCCCTGATCTCTCTTTCTTGGCTGCCCATGAGACCAATTCAGGAACTTTAGAGAAGGGATTGAATAATGCCTAAATTGTAGCATAGTAATTAAACACCACTGTGGGGAATAGGTGAGATGTAGAGGAGAGTTACTTCCAAGTGTGTATACTAAATGCTAAGCTATTGAACTAAGTGCCCCTCTAGACATTACAGGTATTGTGTAATTAACTGGTTAATTGTGCCATTACCTGGAGACCAGCTACACATGTAAAGTAGCTATCACACAATAAAAAATTCCAACCAACTATAAAGTTAGACTTCAGAAATGTGTACTAACTTTATAGCTAGTTGCTACTGAGGTTCAATTTGCATGTGTAGCAGGGTGTCCCCTGCTGCTGGGAGCCCACCAGCTGATAGGGCTCCCAGCTACAGAGGTGTACCATGCCCAGTGAAAAACCCCTGGGCCCTAGGGATCATAGCAGCCATGATCCCTAGGGCTTAGGGTTGCATGAAACACCTGGTCCTTAGGGATTATAGCTGCTGTGATTCTTAGTGCTCTGGGGTGTTTAAAACCTCAGGGACCAGAGGATCATGGCAGAGGGGAGGAGGGAGTTTTGCACCTCTGGGGTGAAAGGATTGCTCCTGTGGTTATCCTCTGGCCCCAGGATTTTCCCTGCACCCCTGGGATGGGAGGATTGCCCCAGGATTGCCCCTGCAGTGATCCTCCAGCCCTGGGGTTTTCGCCACAGCCCCAGGGCAGAAGGATCACTGTAACAGGGATCCTTCATGCTTTGGGGTGCAAGGGGCACCTCTGTGGTTGAGAGAGCATGCTGCTCCAAGTTGTGGAAGCCTACTTTTTACTGGTGCAGTTGGAGCCCAACATAGGAGCTGTGGTCCAACCCAGGAGCCAGGATTGGGCTCCCCTTGCACTGACAATACATTGTGATGGAATTAATATACAATTCCATAATTGTGCTTCCTGTCATGCACATGCAACATGTCAGGAGGCTCAATTGCTTAACTTATGCATTGAATCACATCACAGCTTTACCTGCACGTGTAGAAGGGACCTAAAACTACTGTCCAGCTGGCAGCCTGTGAGAAGTTAGCATATGTCCCGTTGGCTCCTGCCTGGCAGCCACTCCTCCTGTTGCTCTGGCCCAGGGAAAGCTCTGCCCATGAGGAAGGGAGACTATGCTGTCACGCAGTGTGGCCCCTGTGACTTGCAGCCCCCAGCCACTCAGAATCTGGACAACACTGGACTAAAATAGAGAAGGGCCTTCATTCTACCAAATACATACTAGCTTTGGCATTTTGCCCAGCTACAATTTTGTGATTTACTCTCATTAATGGTGCACACATAGCTCCTGGGTCAGAGTGCAACCGACTGCACAAATTTAATAGCCATGTAGACATTAGAAGTCAACACCACAGGTGGAATAGAATTGCAAACTGTGCATAGGTGCTAAAAAAGGTAGTTATGTGACTGAGTCAGTGCAACTTGGGTTCATAAAGAAAAACTGTATTCTTCCTTCAGTATTCATTCCTGTTGCCCTTATTGAAGTGAATTTCCCATTAGTTTCAGTAAGAATATGGGTAAAAATATTGAGCCATAACAGAAAGCTTTGTTAAACTCAATATAACATCAAAAAGGGGGTATTCTGTGACTGCTGTGCTCTGGCATACTGGTAAAGTATGAAGTACTTGGAGTTTTGTTTTCCAAAAATTTCTAGCTCCAGTTATGCTGAAAATACTCTCCCCTCAACCATCTTGATACTTC
Source organism: Crocodylus porosus (assembly GCF_001723895.1). Classification (NCBI taxonomy): domain Eukaryota; kingdom Metazoa; phylum Chordata; order Crocodylia; family Crocodylidae; genus Crocodylus; species Crocodylus porosus. The sequence continues at coordinate 8,280,155 of NW_017728907.1, forward strand.
AGTAGTTCTCCTTTCAACTCTGATAAGAAGGAAGCTCATCATTAAGTTATTTCTCAAGTAAGGTTTTAAAAAATATAAAAACAATCTTATTTCATTTTAGGATAAAGTTTCCAATTATTTCTATTTACCCTGATATTATTTTCTAATTGAGAGTAGGAGTACATAGGAGTGTTTGTTAGGTAGGAGTTCAGTAAAATACATAAGGCACTGACAGACATGCAGATCCCTACTTTAACTCATGGCACTTTACATGAATAATAATATCAACTCTTGTGAAAAAATCACAAGACTCATTATCTGAGTCAAATTAACTTAGACTCATTATCTTGGGACAGAACCCTCAAATCTCAGAATTTTTTATTCTGCTGTGTATAGAGAGTGCCCAACTGGTAAGCCTGTGGAGGGGAAGGGGAAGGGGAATGGAGACAGACAGAGGTCCCCGTGGTGAGGGAGGGAGTGGGAAAGGGCCTGGGTTGAATGGGGTCCCAAGTCATGTGACAGAGCTGCAGCCAACTCAACCAGAGACATGGGGCGGGGTGGGGAGGTAGCTCCCTGACACTGCATGCACCACTTGAGAGAGGTGGGGGTCATGTGCCCCCCCGATTTGTGTGGGGTAGAGGTAGGCTGCCCACCACAAGCTGGGGCTCTGTGCCCTGTTGCCTTTGCCAAGGGACCAGCGCAATGCCAGTGTGCCTCCTGCTGCCCACCAGATGGGCAAGGTGAGGGAACACACCCCGGGAGCCATGCCTGGCCTGCATCCTCCAGCCCTGTTCTGCAGACAGATCTGAGGGAAGTGTTGGGCTTCATCAACCCAGACCCAATCATACCACGAATTTATCTTGGGGAACAAAAGTTCCTTAACAGGCTCCAAAGTGGAGTACCTTCAACTGATCCCTCATTTGGTAAGAGTTAATTGGTCGTGGAATCAGCCACTTTAAAAGCACTCTGCAGCCATACACATGTTGCACATGGTTGTAGAGTGCTTTCAAGGGGCCAATCATGTGACAAACAACTTCTGTCTACACCCATAGTGTCTTGGGTCAAGCATCTCAATGTGCTTTTTAAATGTCTTCATAATGTCCACACACAAAGTAATAATAATGGTACTATAATTTGTTTTCCCAAGCCTTTTTTGTGAATGGAAAACCCCCAGTATCAATGGGGATACAAAATTTATGCCTATAATAGGTAAACATTGCATAAAGAGTATTAAGTGTTACAGACTATACCCTATTTTCTTGTATACAACATGGGACAGAATACAGTACACATCTTGTATGGAGTGAGTAGTGAGGTGGCCACATTTGCTGATGACACAAAACTATTCAAAGTAGTGAAGACCAAGGTGGACTGTGAGGAACTACAGAAGGATTTGGAACTATTGAGTGAATGGGCAACTAAATGGCATATGAAATCCAATATAAATAAGTGTAAAGTGATGCATATGGGAAAAAATAACCCAAACTATGATACAGTCTATATTAGCTGGTACTGCACAGGGAAGTTCTGTAAGTCACTGGGGACAGTTCACTAAAAATATCAGCTCAGTGCTCAGCAGCCATCAAAAAAGGCAAACAAAATGTTAGGAATTATTAAGAAGGGAATTGTAAACAAAAATTAAAATTTTATTATGCCCCTTTATAAATATATGGTGTGTCCACACCTTGAATACTGTGCTAGTTCTGGTCCCCATACCTCAAAAAGGATATAGAAGAACTAGAAGAGGGACAGAGAAGAGCAAAACGGATGATTAGTAGTATGGAGAGGCTTCCACATGAGGAGAGACTAAAGAGCCTATCTAGTATAGAAAAAAAGAGACACGTGATAGGGGTGGGTATTGTGTGTGTTTACAACATTCTAGATGGTGAAGAGAAATTTAAAAGGGTTTTACTTTTTACTATCTCTCACAATTTAGGAACTAGGGGTCACAAAGAGGAACTAGCAGGTAGCAAATTTAAAACTAACTAAAGGATTTCTTTTTCACAATTTGTCATTAAAGTATGGAATTCGTTGTCACAAGATGTTGCAAATGCTGATACTTAAGCCAGATTCAAAAAGGAACTGGTCAAATTCTTGAAGGAAAGGGGCATCAGTAGCAACAGAGGATGGGAATCAGGGGTATAATGTCTGAATCAGAACTTCTTATACATTATATGCTAGAGGCTAGAAGTGGGAGAGGGACAGTGGGGGAAAAAACCCTAGTCATACCCTGTTCACTTTTCTTACAGTGTCTACTTTGCTGCTGTATGGCACTAGATACTGGGTAAGACGGACCTACAGTCGGATCCAGTAAATGGCAGTTCTTATTTTTGAAAGGCAATAATTAAGAAAAAATAAGATTTTTATTTGCAGTAAGTTTAACTGAGTCAAGTGAGGTAGCCCAACATACTTGCTATTCGGCTCCCTGTGAATCCTGCAGATTTGACCTTCAGTTTCACTTGTTAAGGCAAAAGCTGCTCTTACCTTATTTTTTGCATATAATAAGTACTCCGATTTGAAGCAGCTGGCTTTTGGGAAATAAGGTGGGTGTTTTATGCAAGAAAATCTGGTAATAGACGATTAAGACATAACCTAAACATAAGAGCAACAAAACTGTTTAAATTTCTCATTTGTAAGGCAGCACCCTCTGAAGTATGGCCAATAGGGCACAAGTGCCTCCTTTGGGAATTTGTTCCAGTGTGTTTTTATTGATTGTGATCTTCAGAAAGACACCAAGATACTGATCTACATTGCAGTCATCACATCCACTCTCCTCTATGAATGTGAAATGTGGATGATCTACCGTCATCATCTCAAAAGCCTGGAGAGGTATCACTAACAATTCCTCTTGAAAATCCTCCATATCAAATGGGAAGATCATTGCACAAACAACAGCATCTTTGCTGAAGCCAGTACTACCAATATGGAGTCAGTGATTCTCAAGCACCGTTTTGCTGGACCAGACATTGTATGCTTTGACCATATATGAAAACAAGTGCTCTACTCCCAGCTTGGTTGCAACTTGAGACCTCTCAGTGGCCAGAGGAAACTCTATAAGGACACACTGAAGGAATAGCTCAAGAAAATAGATACCAACATCAAGAGCTAACAGGAAAACAAATACCAACATCTCTCTGCTAACTGACTCCAGTGGAGCTGCAGCCTCACTTAAGTGGCAGTACATTTCAACCAAGTGGTATCTTGCCCTCAAAGTAGAGCCGAGAGAGCGGAAGAAGGAAAAGGAGAGGAATCCAAACCTACAGCTGAGTCTCCCCTGCAGAAAGTTGCGCAAATTCTGTGGACAGATTTGTGGCTCAAGTATGGGGCTCATGTTACCTTGGGACCCAATCAGCCATAGCAGAGATCATCTTTTAATTGAGGAACTGCCACCAAATCACTCTGAAGCTAAGGTTGCAAACATGGCCTGTTTCTTACATCTCTGACATTGCTAAAAAAGAAACATGGTGGACTGATATTTCTAATGTTTTATCTTTCAAAGCTCTTAACTTCATTTGAAATTCCCTGTTTTAGGATTAGCAGGAAAAGCAAGCAGCACCCAGTTAATTCTGCTTTACCTCTCCCTTTTTGTTTTCAATATATCTATATCTATATAGAGATATTTATCTGGTGAGAACCACTTAGTTTAAAGAGTATAATACAGAGTATAAGACAGAGGACATGCATATTTCCATATGTGTGTGTATGTATCTATATATCTATATTTATAGCTATATATAGCTCTATATTTATATATCTATATCTATAAATATGGATATAGATACACACACAAACATACATGCAAATATGCATGCATCATGTCCTCTTATCTGTATACTCTTTAAACTAAGTGGTTCTCACCAGATTAATGTCATACTTCAATTTTCTTATTTTTCTACTGAAGGGCAATAGTTATCTATTTATTCTTTTCAAGCAAAATGATCATCTGATCCATGTTTTATGTCCTATTGCACTGCAAGGATCTAGACAAAAGAACAAGGACACCAGATATGAAGGAAAGGACTGAGATATTTTTATCCTTCATAGTGATAAGGGCCCATGAAAATCAGACTATAAAACTTAATGTCTTCATAGGTACACAATATACAAGAACATTTGTTATTGACTGGTAATATTAAGCAAATATTAGCTAGAGGGAAAAACAAGTTTTGCCTTTTCTTGCTATTCTATATACACTCAAGCACCCATAAAATTTTACATTTTCCTTTATATAAAGGATAGCGAAATTTCTCTATACAAACAGAATTAATCATTCTTTGCACTTTCATGTACAGTGAAATTCTGAAATTCTCAGTTGTTCTAAATTATTGTTTTGAAACAGCATAACTAAGTGTTCTCTTCTGCCTTCCCATGATTCTTATTATTATATTTATATCTCATTACTGTCCCAGCAGCCCTGCAAAAGAAAAAAAAAAGGAGGTAAGCTACTTTGTCTAGTTTCTGAAACTTGGACTAGATGAGTAAGTGAATTGTTCTGATTAGACACACACTATTTATGCACTACAAGTCTTTGATGTACATAATCCAAAACAGGTTTAAACACTCTGGAGACTCTAAACAGGAATAGCATTCAAGTGCTGAAAAAAAAAACTAGATCATAAATACTATTTCCCCCCTGAGTGTAGTGAGTTACTAGTAAGACTTTGAAACTTAAAAAAAACAACAAGACTTGCTGTACAACTACAACTCTTCAACAATTTTACAACCTAGTAGTTTTCACTAAAAAATGTTGATTGTGAAAGCCCAAATTTTAATGTAAGCTATCAATTTCTTCTAAAATGTCTTCATTCCAGGCTGTAACACCTGGTCAAAATGAGAGAGAACCACCGCAGAATATTTCAGTTGTTTAGGCCATCATTTGAGAGCCCCGGGTTCACCTGTTTCAGTGAAAAATTATTTATGTTAAGTAAAACAAATTCAACAGAAACCCACCCTAGAATATCAAACAAGAAAGTGGTTAAGGCAGACACTTGAGATCCTGGGTGCGCTCGTACATGCGACAGAGGTTTAGTTCTCAGAGTTGTATTCTATGCTCTTAAATTGAAATGATGGGGCATAGAATAAAACTCTGATGGCTAAACCATTTCAATTTTTCCATCACGTTACAGTGAGGGTCCCAATCCTTTTTTTTTTTTTTTTTTTGTCGTACCTGGAGCCTGTTTGCAGCTGGCAGTGGGCCGGGCATCCCCTGAGCTGTGGGGGTCTCCGGTCCTTCCCCCTGCAGTGACAGTGTCCCCTGAGCCTCCCTGGGCTGGCTGCTAGTGGGCCAGATGCTGCTGCAGCTTGGAGGCACCACCCAACCCAATCCAACTCTTCCCCAACCCTGAGCTGGGGCAGCACCTGGCCCACTAGCAGCAGGAGACGGTGGCCTCGTGGGATGCCACTGATGCAGAAGGAAGGACCGAGTGCCCCCACAGCTCAGAGGCCACTTAGCCTCCCAGCAGCTCACTCCCTGGCCACAGAAGCAGTGAGCAGGCTCCACTGAAAAAAAAAAGAAAAGGATCGAGCCTCTTACCACTTCTGCCTTCAGCAGGCACCTGTAACTGGAAGGTCACCTGGGGCCACCCAGGAATGGGCTGGCTTGCTGCTGGGGCAGTGCAGGAAGGTGACAGGAGAGCTGTTAGCTGCCCAGGTTTGCTGACAGCGGGAAAAAGCAGCAGGGACAGTGCATGCGGCCGCCCAGGTGGGGCTGCTAGCTGGCCAGGTGCTGCCTCAGTTTGGAGACACCTGATCCAACATTTCTCTGAGCCTGCCCAGGCTTCCAGCACCCTGTGCACTGTCCCCACTGCCTTCTCCAGCTGCCAGCACACCCAGATTGCCAATGAGGCAGTGCAGGAAGGTGGAAGGAGGGTGGCTGGGTAAGCTGGCAGCCAGAAAAGGTGACAGGGATGATGAACGGGGCTCTGGAAGCCTAGGTGGGTTTAAGGAAGTGTTGGATTGGGTGCCGCTGAGCTGGGGCAGCACCCAACCCACTAGCAGCCTATCTGGGCTTCCAGCACCCCATGTACCATCCCCACCACTTTCTTTGGCTTCCAGAAAACCCATCTACCCTCCTGCCACCTTCCTGCACTGCCTCAGAGGCAAGTCAGCCCATTCCTGGGCAGCCCCAGACATCCTTCCAGCTGCAGGAGTCTACTGAAAGCAGAAGCAGTGAGGGGCCCAGACCCCCCGCTTTTTTTTTTTAAAGCTAAGCCTGCCTACCTCTCCCACAGTTGCGGAGTCAGCTGACAGCTGCATCATTGCAATTTGAAACATTGCAAACTAAATTATATTGGGATGTAATTTAGTTTGCAAAGATGCAAACTCATTCATTAAAAAACCCAAAATTCTTACATGTGTATAGTGTGACGACATTAAGCTACACAAAGTGACATTTTTGTGACATGTACATGGTAATGGCATCACATGTACAAGCACCCCTAGAGACTGATGTTCAAGTTCCTTATCTAAATTAGGGCAAGAACTTGAACTTCAGTCCTCCCATAACCAAGGTAAGTGTTCTGATTAAATTACTGTTCTAAAATAGATTTCTCTATACTTGCTCCCATTTCCTTCAGTCCATCTCCCTTCTGCCTGTACACCCCTCCTTCCCTCCCCCCAAAATGCTCAAATCATCTTCATTCATGGCATGGGGGGGTGGGAATGAAAATAATTTCCCAGTATTGGAAACAACCCAATTTAGGCAGATTTAAATGATTTAACCCAATATGTTCCAGACATCTGGAACTCTACGTGAAATTCAGAATCTAAACTCCAAATCCAGATAATTATAAAAGAGTATCTCCTGCCTCTAATGGTTTACACCAAAGAACTATAATTGAAACACCAAACTCTAGTGTTCCCACAATCAATGGCATTTCTATAGGTCAACTGGATTAATATAGTTCATGCAAGCTTTGCAGTTCCTTTCACTACTTATATTGCCTGAAATGCATGCAATGACTTCTAAGTTTTCTAAATTCAAATTCTACCTCTGCTATCTTCAGAAACTCTGTATTTTTATTATTTTCTTTCTCTTGAGTCTCAAGATTCCTCCACTTCTCTCAATTTTAGGCATTAATATCTTTTTTAACACCCTTCTGACTTCCCACAAGGAATTTCATGAGATTTCCTTCAATATCTGCCAACTGTCATGTGCCCAGATTCCAAAGAACAGGCTCCATACCACTCACATTCCCTAGCTTTTATACTTTTTGAGGAACTAAGAAATTAAACAATGAAACAAAAATATGAATAAACAGGGAGAGAAAAAAATGGATTAAGGAACTAGCGACACCAGAGGAGAGCCACCCGCATGATGAAAGGCCAAGAGGGCAAGCCTTATGAGAGACTGAGGGGCATGGGACTCTTCAGCCTGGAGAAGAGAAGGCTCAGGGGGGACTTAGTGGCAGCCTATAAGTAGGTAAAGCGGGTGCACCAGGATCTGGGAGAACAGTTGTTCTCTAGGGCTCCCCAAGGGACAACAAGATCTAACTGTCACAAATTTCTGGAAGGCCGATTTAGACTGGACATAGGGAAAAACTTCTTTACGGTCTTAGTGTCCAGGGTCTGAAACAGCCTCCCTCCAGAGATGGTGCAAGCACCTGCTCTGAGCTCATTCAAATGGTGTTCGGATGCTTATCTTGTGGGGGTCATTTGAAACCAGCAGACTTTCTGCCTACGGCAGGGGGGCTGGACTCAATGAACTCGCAAGGTCGTTTCCAGCCCCTAATGTCTATGAATCTATAAATATTAGGAACTAGGTATTACCCCTCTTTTTTTCCCCTCTTACACATCTGCCTTATTTTTAAACCACTCTGTGACTTTCTGTCCCCTTGGAGTGAGGAAAAGGAGACAAGATTGTCAATTATACTTAGCGTAAAAGGTTTTAAATAGCAAATTGCCAGGCTGCAGCTTTGTTTTCTTTGTAGCCTACCTCTGTTTTCCATAAAGCCTACAAGGAAATCTATGCATAAACGGAGTGTATCTGCCAATAATTAATAAATAAAACACAACCCAAAATGAGATACAGTATACAAGTGGGCTGAAAAACAAAACAAACAAACATAAAAATCAATGTGTCCTGGCTGCATTTTTTTAAGGAAGCATTTTAGTAGTAGAAAAAAATCGCTGGTATTTATAAAATTAGAAATTCTAATGTTTGTCTAGTGGTCTTCATTGTTTGTAGACTCCTCTGTCCTGTATCATAGGTTTGCTACCATTCAGCCAGCTAATTAACCTTTTTTACTAGGTATTCTGTCCACCAAAAAGACCCTTCTGGTTTATAGTTAATTATCACTTTCAAATCCTGCAGCCACTGATTTTCTCAGATGATAAGAGTGACTGGTTACCCATTCAAGTATTGTAAAAATGTGTATGTCACTCAGCATATTGTATATTTTAATTGCCATACTCATAGTTTAACAAGCCTGTGTTAAATGGAAAGACTGTAGATTTAAAACTTGACAGGCGTACTGGTGCAGGGGAAAGGTGGGGGAGGAAATAATTGCTTGCTATGGAGTTTGTGCTGCTTCAAGTGAAACATCTGCAAAAGTAATTATAAGTTACATCTAACTGGATCACCTCTATAAAAGCATGGAATTTATCAGAAATGTCGGACATTAAACCATATAAAAATTATTACACTAATTAATAACCTCTTCAAAATGAAATACAATTGGGTGGTATTCTGTAGGTTGTAAAATAACCTTAAGAGGTTCCCTTTTTAAACCAGATTTTTTTTTAATGTCTACTAAACATTTTCACAAGCTACTAGAATTTGTTATGCAAGTTGCTGTCAGAGAAAAGTTACTTCTTACCTCATCTGGTCCTGCTCTTGTAACTGTATATTCATAAATGTAAGGGTCTACCCATGAGAAATTGCGTGTCCCAAATGGTACAACAAATATTTTTAGCTATCTAACAGTAACTTTATGAGATAGTCATATGGGGCCATTGTACACACCACAAAATTGGCCTTTAAAGTGGCTTGAATGCCCTTTTGCACCACTTTAATGGTGTTTTCTGTTTACACTATCGGCAGTGTATTGTGCATTAATGGCACTGCTGTTTGAACTGTCAGTGGCGTATTCTGTGTTAAATGACTTCAAAACATAGCAAAATAAAAAAAGGCCAAGGTGTTTCAGCTTGATACCTCAGTAATCATGGAGGGAAGCACCAGGCCCTGTACAGCTCAGGGGCTGTTCAGGCAGCCCGTGTAGGCAGCCCAGTGGCAGCTCACGCAGACAGGCTCCATTGAAAAAAACATAAAAAACAGTGAGCCTGATTTTTTTGTTGTTGTTTCCTCCCAAGAGCCTGCCTGCCTGCCTGAGCTGCACAGGGCCTGGCACTTCCCTTCACAGCTGCAGTGACCTAATATACACGCCACAGGGGTTTACTTCAGTTTAAATTGAAGCGGGTTTTTAAAAAAAATCACTGCTTCAATTTAGGGAGAATTAAACTGAAGTAAACCCCCGTGGCATATACAAGCAGCCATGATGCAGAAGAAATACAATAGATGGTAAAGATTGCAGAAGTAGGTGTATATTGACCAACATGAAGCTTAGTCCTAGGGAACTGAGTTTTGCATTCTCCTAGAATTTTTATATACTTTATTCATTCAAGAACAAGAAAAAAGAATGTAAACTATTTAATGTACAACAAGAGGGTAGTTTAGTAACTCAATCATGAGGTTAATAAAGGAACGTATTTAATGGTTTGCTTGAAAGTTCCACTGGTTTCTTTCCATATCTATGACAACTCCAGCATGTGTCAGACAGTTCTGTAAAATAATGAACTAAAAGTTGGGCCTGGACTGAGGTGAAATCCTGGCCTCATTGAACTTAATGGTAAGATCTCCAGATTTTAATTTGCTTAAATTTCAAAGCGATCCAGGGTTTTGCTACATGCCCATTATCTCTATGTATGCCACACCACTACCTAGGCCCTCAGTTCAATAAAATATGTAATCAAGTGCCAAATCCCAAGGTTTCATGTTTAACAGTTAGACACAAGGGCCACGTGCAGACATTATACTTTTTCCACTTTAGGTGGCTGGAAACTGGTCCATATCTGTAACAGAACAGAAGTTTGGGGCACATAGCTTCTTTAAAAATTGTGAATCCTAGTCTAAGATAGACTTGACTCAAAGTTATATCAGACTTACTTGATCTAGGTTAGACTGGTCTTAGACATCAGCACCAGATCCCCTCATGACTCAAGTTGCAGTCCTCAGGCAGAACAGGCATCTTTGTGGCTTCCTTGCTAACCCCAGCTTCAGGGCAACTAGCTAGCTTTGGCTACGCTCCACTACTCTGAGCTCTCAGCCGCAGCTGGGGGATAGGGAGGGAGGGAGCATTTGTAGCCCAGGAATTTTCTATGTACAATGTCTCTAGGTGGGGGAGGAGTGTACCCCTTTGAAAGAAAGATTGGGCCCCTTAGATCTCCAGGGAATGGCAGGGACCTGCTGCCACTAGTACAGCTGCTAGGCATGCCATTGCAACCCTGTCTGGAGGGGACGGTAGACAGTGACATCCGTGTGTTAGGGTTGTTTACCTGACAGCAAATCAGGGATGATCCCTGCCTGGTTGTGATTGTCTGCCTGTGGGAATCCACAGCACACTGGGAGACGTGTAGGAGCGTCCCTTGCCTTCTAGTCTCCGCCAGTGCAGGCGCCTGCACACACCCTCCAGCTGCAAAGTAAACATGAGTTCCATTTACTCCCATTCTAATCTATGGAGATTAGGGAAACCCACATAGTTGAATCAATTCTGCCTTGGGCTTTTGAATGTCTGTACTGAGCTATAGTTTAATGCTTTTCTGAAACAATCATGTCTACCTCATTGCTGCTCCTATTTAATTAATATAATTGATTTTAATTTTTGAGTTAAACATTTCATTTAAAAAATCAGATTTTGAAAATAATGGAGACACCAAGGGGTTTTTTTCTCTCTTGGACCCCAAATCCTCTCTCTCATTTTATTTACTCATTTCTAATCATTAATTATAAATTGCATTGCAGCCCTCTAATGATAGGCACAACAAACAGTTGGTCCTATTGGGTGCAGAACAACTTTTGTAAATGCACTCAAACCCCAAAGGAGTTAAATATCACAACATTACAATCCTTATATTTAGGATATGATCCTTTGAATTTCTGAAGTGACATCAATAAGGTTCTCCACTACCCCACACAGGATATTAGAACTGGGCTGTTTGACAGATATCTTAAGTGGAATATCCATAAAATATTCCTCACCATTTTCATTATTATTCATATTGACATAATTCATATTTCCTCCAAGTTTTTCACAAAAGCCTTCTTCCTTGCTCCGTTTATTTTGCACTGAAATCTTACTATCTATTTATTTTTATTTCCCTTGCTGCTGACTAAGGCCATGCATGATTATGTACAATTGGGTTTTAATGTTACAAATCTTCTAAGTGCTTAGCTGGATAAAAGCAGTATATCATTATATTTCTTAACATTAAATGACTTAATATCATTGGTTGGCTTTCTCTGTGAAGTGGAACATATTTAATTTTCTTTCTTTTACCAATTCCTCTCCATTTCTAGACCTCCTTTGCTTCACATTGTCCCTAAGATTCATTTCACTTTTTGTTGTTGTTGTTGTTATTGGCAGCACCTACTATTTAGGGTAAAAATGCAAACTGCATTAAAATTAAAGTATGTAATCAGAGCCAAACCAAGCAGGGTGTGAGGCCCAGGGCAAATCAGCCCATGCAGGGCCCTGCCCCCCACCCTGATCCCATGTGCTCCAGACCTGAAGAAGCTGCTGCCACCATCAGCAGCATTGGTGGCGGGGATGGGTAGCGAGTGGCTGGATGCAAAGTTGGCAGCAGCAGCACAAAGTCACTGCAGGTGCTCCGGCCAGCTCCAGGGGGCCCCCCAAAGCACAAGGCTCAGGGCACTCACCCTGATTTGTCCCCTCTAGGGACAGCCCTGTATGTTATTGATACAGGAAACTAATCAATTAAGAACTACTGTTCTGCCATATATGTAGATGTGCTAAGAGGAGTCAGAACTGTATAAAAGTAAGGTAGAACATTTGGAAAAGGAAAAACACAACAAAAGATAGTCTATTTTTTTAAAAAAAAGTTATACAGTAAAATCCATGTTATCTGGCACAAGTAGGCAATGGAGGGTTCCAATAAGCTAAAAGTGCCAGTTACCTGAGGCACAGGGTTTACAGAGTAGGGGTGGGTTGTGGGGTGGTCGCACAGGGGGCTTGGGGTGGCTGGAGCTGCTGCCCAGAGGGAATGGAAATCCTGGCTCTGATCCCAGGTGGGGCAGGAGGGGCTGCAAGAATCACTCCCAGGATGGGTGGGTCCCAGCTGCACCCCAGTGGCTCTGGCTGTACCCCTGCCCCAGGTGCCATGAGCTGCAAACCCCACTGGGGGATGCAGGTGAGATGGCCTGGCCCCACTCCCTGTGACAGGCGCTGCACCAAGTTGATCTGCACAGGTCTGCAGGGTTAGAGCTGCTGCCCAGGGGGTGTGGGGCTCCCGGCTCTGACCCCAGGCAGGGTGGGAGGTGCCAATGCTGGTTTAGGGTTGCCCCCACCATCCAATTATGTGCCAGTACTCCCTCCCCCCCCCCACTCCTCCCAAATGCCAGGGCAGTCCAGCTGCAGGCTGCTGCAGCAGGGGGAAGGGACAAGCATGCAGCCAGGGAAGAAAGTGGTACAGCAGGCATTAAAGTAGTAGGGTGTGGCACCATGTGCATCCCACCACTGAAATTCCATTTAGTGACGTATTCCAGTTAGTAGAATTCCAGATAACAGGGATTTCATTGTATTAAGGAACCATAGGATAATTGCATGCAGTTGAAGATTATGGGTTAGGGACAGAAGTTGCATGTAAACCAGTTTAAGTGATCAGAAATTGGTTTAAACCTGCAACGAAACAAAAGCTCACTCCACATAACCTGGTTTCAAAATTGCTTTAAGATAAACTTGGTTTAAGATAAATTGGCTGAATATAGTATCAGACTGAACTGATGTGGGTCAAACCAGTTTATGAAACATCTGTCCCTGACCCCTTCCTGGTTTAAATTAAATCATAGTCCCCCAGCAGCCTAGCATGCTTTCCAGCCCTGCTTCTGTGTCCCTAGCTGGAGCACTATTGCTGCTCCAGCCAGCTCCCCCCAGGCAAACCCCAGCTGCAGCCTGGGGCCAGAGAGGGGGGTTAAACACCCCTTCCCCCCACTCAAACTTACTGCTGGCTGCAGCTGTGGACTACAAATCCCAGAGGCACCAGGAAGCAGGAAGAGGAAATGATAAACAACCCTGAAGAGTCCAGCTGTTGTAATTCTGGGCTGCAAATCCCAGAGACCCCAGGGGCAACAGGATGAGGAAGTGAACACAGCTAGAGAGTTGTGCCCTAGTGTCTACCAGTTTATGGCCTGAGCCACTACAAGCATGTGGCTGTATTTCCTGAATCAAAGCTCTGTTCACTTCTGTTTCAAGTTAATCCATGCATTTTAGATTAACCTGCAAAGACTGAATTGATCCAGCCTCAAGCTTTTTGACTGTGTGTACCTAGCCTATAGGGCCATTAGTTTATGAAATGTGTTACATCAAAACCTTCCAAGAAATAGGTTTCCTTGTGTTACAAGGACTAAAAAGTTACTATCCCTTGACTTACTATAATTTAAAAAAATAAAGGTAAGTTGCAAGACAAATATTTTCATTATAAAGACATATTTAAGCCATGCAAATATCCACGTTTTTTCAACAGCTTTGATGATAATTTCAAATAGCTCTAGTGTTACCTAAGCACTCCCCACCTCCTCTTAAAAAAGAGTAGGTACTATGACACACTATGACAAAAGTCAGGTGCATTTGGAGACACTCTTGGGTGATTTCATACTTTCAGGGGTGCCCTTCAGCTCCCCAAACCATTCTTCTGTCTGCTGCTTCACCATGAGAACAGACTGAGATGCTTCAAAGTTCACCTTTCTGACTGGTGGCACTTCATTTTTACCCTCCTGACTTCAATTTTACCTTCCTGCCTAGGTCTTGCCTACTTTTAGCACAGAGGATTTTGCCAGGTAGAGGAATCATACCCCAGTTTGGTTGCGTGTCCAAAAACGACAAATCCCCCACTTTGTGGGAAGAGGCCTGCCTGCAAGGTAAAATGTTCTGACAACACACTTACCACTTACAATAGTAAGTTATGAAAGGCAACCAAAATTAGTATTAAAAACACAGAGCAAAGCATAAGAAATTAGTAACTATATGTTGAGATACCAGATGTTGAGAGAGAAGAATGAACAAACAAAAGAAACAGTAATCTCATATTACTCTTTTCCTTAAACCTAAGAATACTGCTTCTCCTCAGCTCAATAGGTTAGAAACCAACTTATGCTTCTGACCTTGTCAGGGCCTCCTGAAAGTTTTCTCATTGGTCTTTCTTATTTCAGGACCAAAGCACCTTATCCCCAGGAAACTTCAGACAACTACTTGCTCTCAAGGCACAGCTTAAACATGGTTTCTTATCTGGATATTTATATTCAGTATCCACTGGATTCTTGGGGAGATCATACTATGCACATAACTTCTTGCCCCCCCAGTGGTATATTTGTTTAACAGACTAGATCTAGTTATAACCAGAAGAATATGTTTATCCTTTAAGACATATCCCAAGGATACTGTCTTTCATTTTCCCACTGTGAGAAATGTCCTTCCCCAAATAGATTGACTAGTCCGGCGCTCTTCTCCCTGTGGTCTCTTCTTTTAAAATGCGCATTCATCATTGTCTGGAAAGGGCTTCACACCACATCCTCAAGGGCCCATTTGATTGCCCATTAAATATACTCAAGTCAGATGTTAATTCTCAGTAATTACTTTTCTCAAGTGTGAATAGGTGAGAAATACTGAAGTTAATCATTGCCTTACTAAACTGTCTTGCCCAAAATATAAAACATAAAGATTATATTAATATCAAATACCACAATTCATGCAAACATAATAATGATTAGTCTAAATGCAGCTTGGCGCTACCTATACGTTGGGTGACCATAATCAATTGAGGGAAATATGGGCTGGGGGGGCACCAGAGGGTGTCTGCATGCACATGCATGAGCGTACACACACACACACACACACACACACAACCCCATGGCTCCCAGGAGAGGGGACAGGCAGGACGGTGCAGCACACAAACAGACATACACATACCCCCAACCCCATGGCACCAAGAAGCAGGGCCAGGCAGAAGAATGCAGCACACATGTGCGCACATACATACACACACACATATGACTCTGCAGCCCCTCATCCCCCCTACCCCAACTCTATTTTGAAGCAGCTCCGCTCACAGTCCAGTGGAGTCCAGACCAGGAAGCAACCAATTGGCTAGGCACCCTGAAGAAAACTAAATTAAAAGCCCTGGATTGGTGTGAACCCAGCCATGCATGTCCCATTCCTCAGGAAGGAGCCAGGCAAGTACAGGTGGGTTTGTACTGATTTGGGATTTTTGCTTCAATTTTCTCTGGTGATAAGGACACTGAGACAGTCTCTGAGATCTGGGACTGTCTCAGACAATCTGGGACACATATCACCATACATTAAGACTAGACATGCCATATCAGTAAAACACTGATAAAGACATGCATGACATTCCACAAACACCTCAAAATATTGTAGATTCATGGCACGTACTAACATCACCCTGTGAAATATACAGGAAGGCAACAGTTAACCAGATATGCACCCAAATTTTGCACAGATTTAATTCAGATACCTAGAATTTGGCACCATAGTAAACTATTTTCTAGCATGTTGTTTACAACAAAAATGAGGTGTGCATGTATTAAAGGATTAGATGAACATGAAAAAAGGAAATGGTTAAAAAGATAGATCGGTATAGATGTTGAGCAGGCTTCAATAAAATAAAAGCTAAATTAAACTTTTGCCCAGTTTTTGATTTCAGCTTGGATAAACACTTTTAGAAATCATTTGAAAACAAATAAACAAAACTCCCCTCTTCATTTTTAATTATCTCTGCACTTAAGCATTTTGACCAGTAAGGGTGTTATCCAGTCAACAAATGAAATTCCATTTCTGGAAGGTGTAGGAGACAGATTGCATCTACAAACTGCCTAGCCTAATTTTTAGTCCACACTCCTCTACACACACTAAAGCGTAATTCTGATAATTGTATGGTTTATATTCAGTAGAACTATTAAACAAGAAATGCCCTCTCCAAATCTGTCAGTGCAGAATTCTGTGAATAGTACCAGCCTTTTCCTCTCGTTGGCTAAATATTTTGGAATGCATTTCTGAAGACTGCATATCATCATACACTAATAAAGTATTTGAAGGACCATTACCACTAATGAGGCAAGCTGTTTTTGTTGTATTTTAAATATGAAAGGCATAGGTTTTGTATAGTGAGGGAACTACCTACTTGTTAGCTTAAAAGTACTTAGAGAAAAAATCATTATGGTGCATAGGGCAAGCACAACTGAAATAGCCTTTGTTCCATTTAGCACCTCTAGAAGAAATATACAAGGACAGTTGGGATCAGTTACCATACTGTAGCAAAACCCCCCATTTTTCTTTTTTTTAATTTATTTTAAAATGCATTCCCTCAACTTTCCCAACCATTTTTGACTTTTTCTCTTCCTCTCTATTCCCTATAGATAAGTATAAGTAAGCTAAGATGTAGGATAAGCTTTAACATTTTATTTTAGGTAGTAAGTTTTATTTTCCTCTCCCCTCTTTGCAAATAAGTGCCCTGCTATTTTGATATAGATATCCACTGTTTTATAAGTGATAATTATTATGTTTGCATTGATTTTTTTTCTGCTTTTATGCTGTGTGATTACTTTTTTAGACCTATATATGTAAGTTAGCATAAGTCATGTCAAGTTTCCATCTTGTAATATCAATCCTCTATCTTATCCCCATGCCTGGTTGTGTAACCTATGACTCATACTACTCCTCCTATGTAACTTGGTTCCTGAATGGGGATGACTGAGGATACTTGAGAGACAATGGCAGTAGGTCTAAAAATAGCTCCCTCTGAATGACCAAACCGTCAACACCAATACCTGGAACAAGGACCAAGCCCTTGGAACCACCCTCAGCATTCAAGAAACAAAAGATGAAGCAATCCACCATTGTGCCAGGCTGCACATGCTCAGTAAGAACACCTGGAGCCCTCTGGACTGACATTGGCTGGAAAGGCCCTCCCTATAGGAGATCAGAGGTAGCCTGCTCCATAAAAAGGGGTAGTGAAGACTGACTCTTTGGGACACCCTCTCCATCTGGACCAGCAGCATGCCATACCACCTATCCACCCAGAGGCCCAGCCAGCGACCCCCCTCTGGACAACACGTACTGGACAAGGACCCCTTTCCAGCCTGGATAGGTAGATATTACCTGCATACCTCCTCCTACAATTTGGACTCTCTGTCCAGGTGTTGGTAACTTGTAACTGATTGTTTAAATTTGGTGTGTGTAGCATGTATAGGCTTAAACTGGTGATAGGTGTGCATGAACCTAGACTAGTTATTTTGAACATGTGTGTATCTGAGTTGCTAGTGTGAGTGGTGTGTGTGTGTGTGTGTATGGCATTGTGTGCATGATATACGAATTAGTGATCTGTGTCTAACTTCTGGGGTGTATAGTGTATGTATTTGAATTGGTAATAGGTATGCATGTCCCTAGGCTTGTTTGAATGTGTATGTGCCTGAGTTGGTAGTATGTGTGTGTATGCACCTAATTGATTTGTGTGTTTGTATATGTGCAGTTGTACACCATGCCTCCCTGTCTAACAGCGCAATATTGAGATCCTGAGCACTGGCCTGACCCCTCAGGGCAACAATACCATGTAGTGGTTTAACTCTGGATTATCCATACACCCAGGCAGTAAGGATGGGAGACATTTTAGGTGGGACACAGAGTCAAGAGGATGCATATTTGCAAGCATCCACTAGAGTAAATGCAAGTTCAATCCTGAAAGGAGCTGAGCAAATGGATGGTCACAAATTGTAAGGGAATTCTTTATGAGGGGCAAAGTTGTCATGTCTTTATGCCAAACTAGCCAATTGCCTGTCAAGAATGACAGGGGAGAGTGGGAGGAGGCAGGGATGGAGCCCCATGCCCTGCCGCCAGTCCAGGCCCGCATCCCCCCTCCCTCGTGCTGCTTGGTGTCTGCGCCCATTCCCTGGTGATGGGAGCAGTGGGGGGAAGGGAGGAGCAGGCCCAGGCCTGATGCAGGGGAGCACTGGGCCCAAGGGTGGGGAGAAGCTGGGCCACCATGGCAGGAGGGAACGGAAGGAGCGGGCTGATCTGGGTGAAGAGGTGGGGGAGGAATGGGCCTGGACCCAAGGTGGTGAAGGAGGCCCACTCCTCCCCTCCCCTTGTTGCATCAAGCTACGTCAGGCTGGGCCTGCTGCTCCCCCGCAACCGCTGTGCCAGGCGCGCTCCCCACCCCACAACATTGGGCCTAGACCCACTCCCCACCCCTCCCCTGCATCAGACCTGGGCCCACTCCTTCCCTTCCCCCACCACCACTGCTGCCACCATGGCATGCTCGCTTCTTCCCGCTATATTGAGCCCACTCCTCCCCCCACCGCTGCTGGGTTAGCCCTGCAGGCAGTAACAATGGAAGGGGGAAGGGTGGGCTAAGGTCAGCACTGGCGACCTCACCCCCCTGCAGCATCCTGACTACGCTCCCCCCTTACACCACCACCACTCCCATCACCTCCAAGGAACAGGGGTGGGAGGAGGCCAGCTCTGGTGGCCTCGCCTCCCCCTCTGCTCCATCATCACTACCTGCTGGGAGCAGGGCAGGGCGGGCAAGGCCAATGCTGCTGGCCTCACCCCCCCATTCCATCCACTCTGTTGCTGCCCCCTCCAGGGAGTAGGGCAGGGGAGGCAAGACCTGTGCTGACCTCGCCCCCCCTGCTCCATTCCCTTGTGTCTCTGCCATCATGGTGGTGTGTTACCACCTGTCCCAATGCTTCTTCACACTGAGATTGGCTGTTTATCAGCCATTTGCACTGTGATTGGCTGTTGTCAGTCAATCAGAGCATGAATAAAGCCTTACAGCCAGACAGACAGACAGATTAAGGCTTTTATAATATTATAATTCTTGTTTTAAATGCAATTTCTTAACCATAACTGATAGTGTTTGTAATGAGCTCAGACCAGGATGCAGAGCGCATCCCATGCCAAATGAGCACTTCCTTGAACCTGCTTTCCTGAAACCCTGGCTTTGGCTCCTGTGGAGCAATCACAGAACCTGGTCTTCTGTATCCACTAGACCAGTGGTCTCCAACCTTTTTTAAGTAGCAGATCACCTTTGGCATTTAAAAGCAACTCCGGATCTACCATGTGCCCCCCACCACCCAGAAGGTAAGTCTGTGGGATGGAAGGGGAGGAGATCAAGGCAGAGGGAGAAATAATTATCTGAAGGTGCACCTCCCCAGCAAGTAAGTCCCACCCTGCTGGAGCCCCACTCAATTTATCCCTGCTTCTGCCTCTGTGGTACTGTCCCTCACTGCAGGGACCTCGATCTAGCCTCTGCCCCTTCCCTCCCCCATGGACTGATCTGCTGGGCTGGGGCATGCAGCCTCCCACCCCAGCTTCGGATCGACTCCCAAAGTCTCCAAGATCTACAGCAAGAGGCTCCGAGTGGTCGATCCACCAGTTGGTGACCACTGCACCAGATAGACTGTACTAGGGGGGCTGTAATAATGGGAGGGGGGAGGGCAGTCCCTGGGAGGGCTGCATGGGTATGTCTTCCTCACACCATGCTGCATCCCAAGTAAGCCTCATCTCTCTCTCTCTACCAAAAAGGAGGAAACACACAGAAGCACCAAACTGCCAGAGTGCAGATGGTTAAGGAGAGACTGTGTGCACAGTGGTGAGGAGGAAGGCTGAAATCCCAGTGCAGCTGTGGAGGCCATAACACAGATGGCCCTGCAAGGTAATTTGATGATGGGAAAGCAGGCAGCTGGCCTTGCTGGATCACAAGGTATGAGTGGTCCCAGATGGTTTCAGGCTTATCAGAAACAATGAAGGAATCCCAGGTAAGTACCCACATCTTTGTCACGGGAGAGGCTGTGGATGATGTTCTAGGTGTTTTCCTGCTATCTGAGGAGGAAAAGAAAGACTATAAGAAATTGAAAGAGGCTCTTGATATCCATTTCACGTGGAGAAGAAATATTGTATACAAAAAAGCCAAATTTACTATGAGATACCGTGAACCAGGGGAAACAGCTGAATCTTATTCTGCAGATCATGCTCTTGTTGAACACTGCAATTATGGAGTTTTGAAAAAAGAACACATAAGAAGCAAAGTTGTTGTATATATCAAAGATGCGAGCTTTTCAGCACAACTGCAGTTAGATCCACAAGTCACACTAGCAAATGCCATAACAAATGTTCAGATGAAAGGAATAATAAAGACACAGCAGTATGATTTACAGGCTAAGGGTATACCTAAAACTTCATCAGATAACATTGATATTATAAGGAAACAAGATCTAAGAAGGGGAGGGACCCTGACATCTAAAAAATAATATAAAAATAGAGCAAAAATGAGACAAAAAATAATCAAGAAACATTAGTAGAGAAAGCAGTGAAAGGCATGGAAGATATGACAAAAACCCAAGCAAACAATGGCAAAAATGTCCAGCAATAAAAACAGAATTCAGGAGAAGAAAGGATTTTTTTCAAGGGAGTGAAAATCAAACAGGCTAGTGGAAATAATTCAAGAGGAAAAGGCACCATCAGATGACAATGAATCTATACTAGTCGGAACTATACTCTCAATAGAAGAATCAGTAACTTGATACACTAATATACATTTAAATGATTGAATCATTACATTCAAAATAGACACTGGAGCTGCAGTTGCTGCCATTCATTAAAAAAAAGTGATCCATCCTAGGACAGATATCTGCAAAGGTTAGATCAAATTTGGAAAGCTGTCAGGGAATATAAAAATAAATTGATTCCACCACCAACTCCTTTTGCTCTAACAGCTCTTTGGTGCATCCCCATTACTTTGCAACAGAAAGGCAAGAAAGAAATAAAGAGGAAGGCAGCAATGGGGATTATTTCTCAAGTAGATGAACCCACAGACTGGTGGGCAGAAATAGGTATAGTACTGAAATCCGATGGAAAAATTTGCATTTGCGTGGACTTAAATAAATGCAGAGAAAGATCTGATAAAGAAGGTCTTAAGCTTGTCTACCTTTATCTCAGATATACAGCTGGTCCAATAAGAGATTACCGTAAACAATCCCTGCCCCTCTCCTAATTTCTGGCATCATAGCTAAAACATCACTCTTACACTACTGCAGAGAAAAAAAAATATTCACTTCCTTTGGTAGAACAGACATAGGTTCAGTCACAGGCTAAATAATTTCTCAAAAATGAGATGTTACAGCAGAGCTTTGGCCAATGCCTCTTGTTAAAGTGTCTAGACTAGTAATTAAATTAATTACCCCATTCAGGAGATATTGCTTTAACCAACTTATTTTTGGGATGTTGTCAGCACCAGAGCATTTGGTGCTGACGGGATCTCAAAATGAATGTCTCAGCTTGTAATGGGGCTTCCCATCATTCTTTGCCATGCAAATCACATGTTCATATATGGCAAAAATAAGCAGGAATATAATGAACACCTACAATTTGTTGGAAATATCATTAGCAAAAATGGAATTCAGACAGACCCAGGAAAAAAGGTACTATGCTTCTTACCTGAACCCTAAGATGTTCCTGCCATAAGACAATTACTGTGTATAACCAAGCAGTTTGGAATTTTTTCCCACATTTAGCAAGGTTACAAAACCCTCAAGTGATCAACTTAATGGACATACTGTGTGAGTCTTGGGGAATGCATAACATGAGGCATTCAATACAATCAAAGAACTACTGGCATATTTTAGCACAGTAGTCAGTAAATTACCCTGTATTAACCACAGAAGATGCATCATGATATGATGTAGGAGCAGTACTCATTCAAACAAAACCAGAAAGACCCGAGAGGCTTGTTGCATTTATATGAAGATGTCTTACAGACACTGAGCAAACACTATGCTGAAGTGGAAAAAGAAGTCATGGCAGTCATTTGGGCTTGTGAATGGCTCAGCTCTTACTTGTTTGGTCAGAATTTAAGAAGCATAGTACCTTTTTTCCTGGGTCTGGGTGAATTCCATTTTTGCTAATGATATTTCCAACAAATTCTGGCCAAACAGAAACATCACAAAATCCTGGTGGCAATCCAGAGCCTTGAATGAACTTCCAACCAGAATTCAGAGATTTTGACTTCAACTAATGCAGTTTTCTGTCACTATTGGAAGTTTACCAGGGAAACTGCTTGTAATTGCAGACACTGTATCCATAGTATCACCTTGGCCAGAAGTGGGCAAAATGCAGCCTGGGGGCCCCTAAAAAAATTTAGAAAATTAATATTTATATGCCCCTGGCCCTTGATGGCTTGCCAAAACTCAGTAAACAGCTCTCCACCCAAAATGATTGCCCACCCCTGACCTAGGCAGCCACCAACAGAAGTAAAAATAACTTTGCAAAAAGGATCCTAAATATATAATAAATAAATTGTATATATAAACATATTTTGTTAATATATATATTAACAAAAATAATGTTATTGTTTTTATATATATATATAGTGTGTGTGTGTGGGGGGGGGGTCCTATGCCACATGACTGGGCTCCACAAGGAGCAGAGATCTGGGGCTGCATGGGGTGGACAGTGGCAGTGAGGAGAACCCAGGCACAGATCTCTACTCCCTGCAGAGCCAGGTTGCGAGGCAGGGCAGTGCTGGTCCTTGCCACACAATGTGGCTCCATTGGGAGCAGAGACCTGTGCTGGGGTCTCCTTGCCACTGCTGCCCACCCAGCACAGCCCCATATCACTGGGGTAACACGGGGCAGGCAGTGGCCCTGAAGAGACCCCCAGTGTGGATCTCTGGTCCCAGCAGAGTCAAGTCGCACCACAGGGCAACAGCATATAACTGTTTACGAAATATTTTGGATGACTTGTTTCATTTTGGGTATGTTTTGGAGCATTATGTTTTGATTCAGATTTGGTGTTTCGGATGTTGATACTGCCTGAAATACCTCTGAAACGAAACAACTGCCAAAATGTCACACATCCCTACTTGACAGTAGGAAGCAACAGATTTATTTTTTCAGGAAAGGGCACACATATTATTGTAGTAGATTATTTTTCCAGCTATGTTGACTTGGCTTTACTTACACTGACCTTGTTGGCACAGGGCACCCAAAAATCAGGCTACATTTGCAGGGCATGGTGTCCTGAGGTCCTCGTACTGGGAGTAAACTGAGTTCCATTGTCCAAGCTATTCCTAGCTTGCAGAGAACTTTGATCTTCAGCATCACATAACCAGTCCTCACTAGAGAAATAGAGAAGCTGTGGGAGCAGTACAGACCCTGAAAGAGCTTCTTTGTAAATCTGGAACTCCTGACATTGATTTACATCACTGGCATCAGGACTCCTTCCCTAAATCCTACTTAGTGGAGACTCCAAAAGGCCTTCTCTGGAGAAATAGGGTTCACCTTCAGTATATTCTACCTCAACATAAAAAGGATCAACCACCAAAAGGGACAGGGTCAGAGAATGTAAATGAACCACCCCCTCAAGGGAGTCATCAGGAAGGCTCAGTTAAAGATGGGAGCTCTGAAGAGGTTAGACCAAGGTCTGGAAGAATAAGCAGACCTCTGCAGACATTTGAACTTTAAACATCCATTTATAGTTTTAGGTATATAGCTTGGATGTTTCAGTCATGTAAATAGTTTTAAGTGTTATAGTTTATTAATCATTTATCATGTATTGTGGTCAAATCTTGTTTTTTTAAAGATAGGGACATATAGAGTTATCACGGATTCTTGGTCCTCCACACTCACTAGACAGGCTGTACTGGAGGGATTGTTATAAAGGTAGGACAGTCTTGGAAGGAAGGGAGGCAGATCACAACCCATAATGTACCTGCATGTGTCTCTGTCTCTCCTACCACAGTGCCCAGTTCCTGGATTTAGCCTGATTTAATCAGTTGACCTTCCCCAATTGCCCACACCACTTTCCCTAACACTACTAATGTACATTCAGTAATATCTTTTACAAAAGGCAGAATTTCAATTACCCTTCAAATATCAAGAGTTAGCTAAAGAAGTCCCTCCATCCTTAGAAAACCTAGTCCTAGATTAACTTTCTTGTTATAGAAATTATTGGAGGGAAAAAGGCTCCCAATTTGTAGTTCAGAATAATATGAGCAAAGCCTATGACACTTCGACTCAATTAATGAGTGACCAAGATAAAATGATGTACATTTGTGTTTTAGATAGAAATTGGATTTAAAGGATGGATCATTATTCAACGGATAATCTTAATCATTTTAATAATTATTGTCAAATGCTTATGCACTGAAGTTTATAAAATAATCTGTATCTTGAAATTTTCTATTCCATACAGATATGATATTTCTCAGACTCCTGACCCATGCTATGCTACCATTGAAAATTTGTCATAAGATTATTTCTCAGAATTCAGAACCCTACTGGGGACAGATGAAGAGGGGGAGGTCTGTAGACTGTAGTAGGCATTAAGCTGCTACACATGCCCAAAGAATGTAAGTAAGCACATGCTCCAAATTATTACTGTTTGCTTGATTAGAGTCTGGGTTAAAAAAAGAGGCAAAAGAGATGAACAGGTTCTTACTAGATTATAGATAAGAAATGTTTAGAAGATACAAGAAAAACCAGTCAAAAGAAGTAGGCCAAAAGTTGCTTAGAGGTTTTTTACTGGTTTTAAACTTGTTGGACTGCTTTAAAACAAGGCATGTTTTAAATAAGGGATAGAAATAGGTATATCAACTTTAATAATTAAATAACCTGTTGGGCACATTTCTGTGTTTTCTAGCCTTATTTATTAAGCTTTTGAAATTGAGCTAAGTGCCCAAGTATAAAAATCCAGGTCTTGCTGATAAGCTGATTGCCCCCCAGGCAAAGGGGGCTGTCATGGCTGCAGGGTCAGCTGAGCTCCAGCTCTGGTTGCTGTGTGACTGCTCCCCACCTGGTGTTCTGACACACCCACAGTGTTCCTGGCTGCTAAAACACGTGTTCTGGCAGCCCTGGTGAAAACCCATGCCCCACATCTGGAACTCCAGCAAGAACCAGTTTTCTGGTTGTGGGGACTTTGGAAATATTTGTGGTTCCTACAGGGCAGCTGGTAGCAATAAGAGGAACCAGGGCCATTCTTGGTCCTGGTTCCAGGACAACAGTCACAGCTGCAAGCAGAACCTTTGTACACCCATGGCATGCAAAGGTAGAAGGAATACTTTCTCCCTCTCTGTTGGCATCTGGGGACTGTCCACCACTGCTGTTGTCCTGGGGCAGAAGCCACGACAGGAAGCACAGCCCTAGTTCACCCATATTGAAGTCAGGGACATGGAGCATGCCTCTCTACAGGTTTCTGGCAGCTGTCATCCACTGCTGGTTTCCTAGGACTAGAATCAGTGATTATTTGGCTTGATATATCTATCTTACCTATATCATCTTATCGTTCATTTATCATTTGTATTTCCATTTTAAAATTGCTCTTAAAATGCATTAAAAAACTTATTCGCTCAAATACTTAATATTCATGGGACAGGCCCTGGACCCTTTCTAGGTCCTCAAAACATCTCTGGGGATCAACAGAAGGGCAAAGTATTTTGAAAGTATTTAATGTGCTAGTGGCAAGGATTTTTTGGCGGGGGCAGTGATAGCTTTTATGGGATCTACTGCACGATTGGGATAGACTTGGACAACCTTTCAAATGCAAAAGCTGAAGAAAAATGGATTGTATTTGAAAGCACATCTAAGTCTATCCCAAAGATGCAGCTGATCCAATAAAAGATATCATTCACAAAACACCTTGCCTCTCACATATTTCTTGGACCATCAAGGCTACAGCATCACTTCACCACTTCCATAAGATTCAAATGCCTTTTTATTTCCTCAATTCATACTCAGGATTGCCATTAATATTACTTTAAAAAAATGCATACACATTCTATAAATAAATTGGAGCCCCTAAATAGTTAATTGCTAGATGGAGATGGTTACATGTTTACAGAGAGGCATCCAAGTTCAAATATAATTGCACTTTTTAAGAAATTTGAGAAATTAATGGAAATAGGTATTTTGTATAACTGTAGACTTCATAATTGTCATTGGTAATGTGCAATCAAAATAGTATATATTAGGTCCCTGGAAGATGTTCAGTTAAAGGCACAATGGCATCTGTTGTGCCATCCCAACCATCACACCTTCTGTCATGCTACATCTGCATGGCAGGAGGCACAATTATGAGATTGGGATGAGATCCCAGTCATATGATCCTGGGCTGTCCTTGCACCAGCAAGTAGCAAGCTGGGTGCCTTTGGCTCTATTGTATCCCTGAAACCCGGAGCAGCAGTCATCTGATAGGCACACAGCCTCAGGAGCATATAAGAGCCCTTGACCGTGTGACCAGGTTACTACTTAAGATGCAGTTAACTGGTCACATCTTCAGTTATTGTCTACTGGGGACCATAGTATTATGTGACTGCAGTCAGTGGACAGTAGCTCAAACCCTTTTGGTATGGCATTGACCATACTGTGCACATACCTGAACAGCTAAAAGGAATGTCAGTGCTTTCTATAATATAGAAAAGTCCTTTATCACTAGAGTGCACTAATATATTTGGTGAAACCAAATGCAAATGAATAGAAAGTAAAAGAGCATTCTGTCTAGACTGTAAATATGATAGATAATAAAAAATATTCATACTAAAAAAATGCATTAACTGCAAAAAAGCAATTATATTTAAAGCATATTCACTTCTGAATGTGCTTAACTCTAATCTAGCATTAATCAGAGTGCACGTGTCTTTTTCTTCTTCTTCCAATCGGTCAACTTTCATTAATGAACAACTGGCCCAACAAAACATAAAACATATTTTTCACATCCTATTCTCTTTATTTACTCCATGAATTCAGATAATGGAAAAGTTCACATCTAAATTCAATCTGTGTGGCCTTATTACATTTTGAAACACTGAATTTTTTTTTAAAGAATGAAAGAAAATGGGAGAATTTTGCAATTAAGATTTAAGTTTCAGATTAATGCTTATAGCAAAATATTAATAAGCAAGGAACACAGCACTAGATGGGCTTCCAGAGCCACCCGAGTCCAACACTATGAGTTTTCAGGCAATAATTTGTCCAAGGAAATCCCAAAGTTGCCACCTCAGTGGAGCATAGGTAGAGCCCAGCTGAGTTGCTTATGAGTAACTGACTCCGTACAACCCTACCAAGTATGATAAATGATTTGGTTTCAAAACTTATCAATCCACAGAAATTTTGTGAGAAAACCAAAAAGATAAAGGACCATCAGAGACAGAACTATGACTCTCGGCATGCTTCAAGACATGCACCTGCTCTTTCCCCCCAGCAGAAAGTTTGGATCCCAGATCCAGGGGTCCAAAGCACCATCCAGGCTAGGACAGATACCCCTCATTCATACTGGGTGAAAACACCTAGTAGTCTTTTCCATAAGAATCTCCATCAAATTCCACCTGTTTACCACACTAAGTCTGGATCTGCCTCACTTCCACCAAAGAGTTTAAACCTGTGAATTAGTCTGGTCTAAATAAAAGACTTACTAGTTTTTCTGCTTTGTTTAGGTTTCTTTTGTAACTGGGTTTTCTAAAATCTTTTCTCTGGGAAAGCGGATTGTAGTAGTAAGGGTTAACTCCCTTACTAAAGAGTGATATCCTGCACAGGAAGTGTTCGGTAAGCCATTTTGGGTCAGGGGTTAGTTGTTACAATACAGGCTTAATGAGAACAAGGTGTCTCCCTGCCTCGTCCTAAGATCCAGAATAACACACAAGCTACAGAAGCTCACCATAAGCCACAATATACAAAACACTAGGACTACTCTACAGGGCTGAGTGCATGGTCAAATCATGTGGTTACATCAGAACCAGTATATTGGTGAGGCCAGAATCTAACCATTAACACTGCTGCTACTTGCCCCACAAAAGTATTTGCAGGATCAGATTCTTACTGGCTTTCAGCAGCAGGAACAGCGGTGGTGGCATGGACAGCACGCAGAAGTTAAAGACATGGCTGCTCACCCCACTGCTGGAGGGCTGCCACCCCAGATGAGTTGGAAAGCCCCATCCAAAATGCCATAGTAAAAACAGAAAATGTGAAAGCATTGCCCCTCCAATGGGAAGCTGTTGCACAGAAAACCATAAGAGAAGGATTATGCCCAATGTAACAAAGGAAAACAAAATCCTTGTAGTCTGTGCCAATCTGATGTAGAGGGAAAATTTCTTCCTAACCCCAAATTAAGTGGTCGGTATCCCCATCAGGAAGAGTAAGGCCCTCTAGTTCTATGTACTAGCAGGTGTAGCAGGCCTGGGGGTCTGTCCCTGATGTCTGATGCCCCCTGGTGGTCAGGCTCACCTTCTGTGCTCTCCAGCCGTGTCTCTTGTCCTTGTTGTTACTAATAATATACTGGGGGAAGGCTGCCTCCAGAGTAGGATTCCCAACCCTCCAAGTTTGCCCTGGAGTTTCCACGAATTAGATATAAATCTCCAGGAGACTGCTGAGAGTCACCTGGGAAATAACTGATAGGGCATTCATTAATATATAATTCATTAATAATAATATTAAAATAAATATTAAACATTGAATCCAACTTATACAGTACTCCCATGGGGTTTTAAAATGTAATAGTAATTCCCATTTGCCTTCCTGACATAAAGTCTGTGTACTGTAATTAATGTCATTATGCCATGTGATGAAACCTGCTGGAATAGACTCAAACAGAATTAGCAACCCTACTCCAGAGGCTGGAGTAGATTCCTTGATGATCCCCTTCTTAACTCATCCTTAGGGCTTCTCTGTCCCTGAATTTATTCCTGCCCCTCTAGGGGTACTTCCTCTTTAAGAAAAACCCTTATGTCTCCTCTGCTTTACCAATACCAAAGATGGTCCAGAAGAGCCTCAATGGGACCACTGGCCATTATTGAGCCTTAGGTGCTATAATCATTGCTGCCAGCCACTCCCATAGCTTGCAAATAGAGTTATTTCAAGGTGGGGGGGCCTGGCCCCAAACTACCACTTGGCTCCTCCTCAGGCTTCAAAACTTTCTACAATAAATAGAAGGGCTCCAGCCTTCCTAGCTACATCTCTTTTTCTTTGGCTGAGCCCCTCAGCCCAGGTCCACTGGCTTGGACCCTGGGCTTATGGGCCTCAGTTTCTGTGTTTCTTTCTAACATAGATCTCAAGACACAGAGCACCATCTGGCACCCTGCTGCATGGTCTCCAAACCTCCTCAATAGCCACAACCCAGTGCTCCGGTCTGAACATAAACTCCAAAGGAAAAACAAGGATGATACAAAGCATAAACTATCTAATTGCAATTCAAATTTAAACCCTCTCAAGGGCTACAGCAGTTGCCACATTCCTACCTTAATGAGCTGACTTGATTCCCCAGCCCAAATGGTACCTCTTATTTCCGGACAGCCAGCTCTGTCCTCAGTCAGCAGCCTACAAGCACAGACTTTTAACCCAGTAAGCCCGGTGCTCCCAGTGGTGGGTGCAGGCCTGAAAGGCTAGTGTGCCCAGGCAGTAGGGCCGGGGCTGAGGCCAGCAGTGTTGGTGACAGTAGCAGTGCTAGATGGAAGGAGTCGCTGCCACTGTCTGCCAAGAAGCGGAGTCCAGCTGCATTATCACCCGAGCCCTGCTGCATGTCCAGGGACAGTGGAACTGACCACATGCACCATGGTCCAAGCTGCCCCCCAACCTTGCCCTTTCCAGTCATCTGACTACCACCTTTGAAGCTGGGCCTAGGGACTTCTGGTCAGCCTAATGAGCAACTGGGATTACCTTGCCCTGACATTTTCCTTAGCTGCTCAGCAGACCTAGGGTTTGGGTCTCTATTACTGGTGACTGTTGCAGAGCTCTGCCCCTGTTCCCTGTTCCCAGTTACATAGGAGATGACTAAAGCCACTCAACCTTAGAAGCAGCCAATATCTAAATGAAGTGACAAGGAGTGCTTGTGCAGAACTACAGGAGAATAAAGACTATTTATTAACAGAGCATAAAAGCCCACAAGTTACTTAAGTTAATCAGGAAAATATAAATGAATATACACATATATATTTATAAAAAAGTAATTAACCATTTCTTATTTTTAAAATAAAACACATTTTCCCACTAAATATAAGGCGGAAATAGAGTACTATGCTTTTACTGTATTGTATTCTAGCTTCATTTGTCATACTGAAGTATAAAATAGAGCAGCACAGATATTAAGGACACTACTGCTTAAGGACTTTAACATTGCCAGCCTTCATGAGCCAGCAAACAGCAGAGTTTACGTAACATGAGTGTGAATAGCTTGCCATGGTTCTCATTTACATGCAAAATCATTTAAAAAAATCATTTAGGATGCAGAAGTTCTCACCATCACATGATGAATGAAAATCAAAAGGCAAGGCAATGTTAACTGCTAACAGCCATGTCTTAAAATAAACATCCCTTATCATTTATGGAATATCAAATAATAGAGTCACAGGAGAAACATCATAGAGGTGACTTCAGAGATTTCAGTGAAATTCTTTTACAAACATTTATGGGGCCAAAAGAAATTTAAGAGAGTATTTTAGAAAGCTGGAAACTGGTGTGACAAGAATCCCTTATCTCTGTTCAGTCTGTAGTGAAGTGTGTTAAAATGATGGATGAGAATTCACTTTCAGCATTTCCTCTCCCAGCAATAACAACATTTCCTATCAGAATGGAAACATGCATGGCAGAGACTCTGTGCTTGCTTTGACTGAAGCAGAGCTCAAATGGATAAAGTACTAGAGTAGAAAATATTAAAATCCAATATTATACATAAACGTATAATTTGCTACAGCAGTTTGTGATACTATGTATTGTATGAAAACTCTTTGCTGAAAGTTAACCATTTCAGTCTTGGATTGTAAGATTCCCCTACAAGTCTATAAAAATTCCTGTTAATTACAAAACTTCTGAGCAAATGCAAGCTCTAAAAGAGTGTAAATAATATTTTTTTGCTTCAATAACCAACCCCCCCCGAAAAGAATCGGGGGGGGGGGGAGAGAGGGGTGCAGGACCTGTAAAGAAATAAACACATATTGAAAAGGAATATCAAAATGTTTTAATTCTTTTTCAAATGAAATATTTCAATGTTTTCAGCTTTTCACCTCTTTGTGAATAGTTTTGGCCACCCTAAAACTGCAATTTTAGGTGAATTTATCATTCTTCAGAAGAATGGTGAATTCAAATTTGACCCATCTCTAATAGATTTCATAGGTTTCATAGACATTAGGGCTGGAAGGGACCTCGGAAGATCATGGAGTCCAGCCCCCTGCCCCAGGGGCAGGAAGTCAGCTGGGGTCATAGGATCCAATTTGCTCTTGAAGTTGTTCATCGTAGATGCTTGAACCACCTCTGATGGCAGGCTGTTCCAGACCTTGCGGGCTTGGACAGTAAAGAAATTTTTCCTTATGTTCAGCCTTAAATGGTCTTGCAGTAGTTTATGACTGTTTGACCTCGTCATCCCTTGGGGCGCTTTGGTGAACAAACGTTCCCCCAGAT
>NW_017728907.1:8311825-8343278 GCF_001723895.1 Crocodylus porosus
CTGGTGGTCACCCCTGATAAACTTATAGGTGGCCATCAGATCACCCCTGAGCCTGCGCTTTTCCAGGCTAAAGAGTCTCATAGAGCTCAGCCTGTCGAGATAAGTGCATCTCTTTCACTGATTGCAGTACATTGTGTTTATCTGTGGGAGAGGAGCAGGGACTGCAAATTTTTCAAAGGTTTTTAGAAGACCCAAAAGACTTAGGCATCCATTTCTTACTAACGTGCAATGGAAACTTGTGTCTTAACTCCTTCAGATACTTTTTAAAAAACCAGTTTGAAGGCCTGCTGTAGTTATCTGAGGCCAAACAACAAAAAGTCAACCCTGTATGTCAATAGGCTTTGAATCAAGCTCTTATGTTAAAGCACAATCCAGAGCCACAGAAATCAATGGAAGTTTTACAATGGACATTGATGGGACAAAAATCAAGCCCTTTTGTGAAATCCTGCAGTCCTCGTGCAAACAAAATCCACAGTAAAACCATTACAAATCACCTAAACCCATAGACTCTTCAGACATCCAATAAATTATGACCCAGGTACTGTACACTGTTTCTTACAGATCTCTAAATAAATTCAAAGACAGCACCTCCAAGGAAATATTATTTAGTTACTTTCCTTAAAACACACTAAATTATGAGACAGCACCACTTTTGATGAAACTTGAAGTCATGTCAGACTTCAAAAGTTTGATATTGTCTTAGACTTGAATGGACAGTAATGAATAAAAGACAGTAATAAAAGAAATCAAATACCAAACCTCATGCATCTATAATTCAGCTTGTTCACATACATTATGTTACTCTATAATTTCATAACTATGTGGTAATGTTCTTTTGAATCCCGCCTCACTATTAGCAAAGGGTGAACACACTGAGGGAACAATTTAAGAAATGGCAATTTACAGCTGTTTGTGCAGCATTAATTTGAATGCTTACTTTGAAACCTTAGCATATGTAACAGCTAATATCTTCAGATCAAGAACGTGCTGTTCCTCCTACTTCTGCAGCAGTTCCCAAACCACAGGAATGCAGGACTTGTGAGCCACACAAAATTTACTTGGAAATGGAAAGTTCACATGAAAGCAAGAAGCGGAGAAAGATTGGGAATGCTTGTTCTACTGGCTGGTCTACTAGAGCAGGGCTGTCTAACTTCAATGTGGTGTGGGGTCATATGCTTCATGGGCCATGCTGGCATGGATCACATATCACAAGGGTGGTATTAGCAGAGGCACAGACCTGCCAAGGCTGCACACCTCACGTATGCACGTGAGCAGACATTCCTCTACCCTACCGCACTGTACCATGCACGTAGGCAAGCAGTTCCCCATGGAGTGCATTGTGACACCCCACTTCACTTTTACCATTCTGTAGGCTCCCCTGTGGCACGCAGGTGCTCTGGGCTGTTGGCTTCCCCAGCATATGAGCCACACCATGCTGTGCTGTCCTTCCTGCTGGCGTGGCTTGAAGTAGAAGCTGGGATAGGAGGGGAGCCCTGAGAATCTGACTGCAGCAGCAGCCAGAGTAATAAAGGTAGCATCAGCCAAATGAGAACCCACAGCTGCATGTTACGTCTCATAGGCTGCACACATCCTGAGAACTGCCAGGTGGACAGCCCTGCTCTAGAGTACAATAGCCTACGCCTACCCTAGAATTATTCCTTTTGCGTTTATAGTGTGGTAGATGCTTTCCAGACATTCAAGACAAGACAATGCCTCATCCATGACCTCAACATGTAAGAACAAGAAATATGTAAAATGAATTAGGGAAAAAGGGAACAGTAGCAACATGTAGAAACATGCCTAATCTAGCACATGGGGTCATTTAATCACAGGGCACCTCATGTGTCTAGAAATATGGCAACAGAGGAGCAATGCCATTGCTCTCCTGCTGCTGTATTTTTGGATCTGTGGGGAGCCCCCTGGGCTGGATGGCATGATACCAGGGAGTAGATCTGGCCTGCGGGCTGGGGGTTGAGCACCACTGTTCTAAAGCCATGTCCTCCTTTCTGTCCTTCAGCAGTAATCTCAGACAGCAATGCCTTTGCTGAGATTTTTTAAGATGAGTACATTCAAGGGGAAACAGTCTTTTTTGTGATGATATCATGAACATTATTTTCAAATGATAAAGCACTTGCATTAGTTGCGGGAGTCTGATGTACAAGAAAGCAAATGACAGAACATACAAACATAATGAACTTGCTTAGATTTACTACTGACAGCAAACTTTTCACATACTTTTAAAATGGGACTTTTCAGTTTGAGAAGTACAATCTGACTGACAAGACATTTTGGCACTGAATGAAAATTTGTTAATGCTAAAAAGAGGGAAATGAAAAAAATGAAACTCATTCATCATTGTAGTACACATTGCTATGGACTAAACAGAGATAAAGGATTCTGTTTAAACCAGTTTCCAGTTCACTGTATACCTGCCTTTCTGTTAACTGTATCATATTTGAACAGATGATATGCTTACACTCAAAATGACTGTTTTCTTACACAAAGTCATTTACTGCATTTTTCTAAGAAGTTTTTGTTATCAAATAAAGACCTTCTATAATTATAAGCAAGAAATGTGAATATGCAAACAGCCACACCAGGAAAAAAATGTTGTTCTATTGATAGTCATGACTATCTATATAGATATATAGAGATCTCTCTCTCTCTCTCTCTCTCTCTCTCTCTGTATATATATAGATAGATAGATAGATAGATATCGATATAGATATAGATATCTATCTAACTAGATATATCTATCTATCTATCGAGATAGATCTATAGAAGATATAAATAGAAGATTGATAGATAGATCTATATCTCTTCTATATATCTATCTATACAGATCGATCTACATCTGTATCTAGTTTTTTAATTTATTGAACTGAAATCCCCTAATCAAGGTAAAGTAGAGGGATTAGCTTGAAAAAGTAGTACTTGTGGACACAAAATTTGTGACAACTCTTATCCTGTTATTTTTTTGTATAACAAAATAACGTGTACATTTGCATCAGTATGTGATCTTTAATTTTTGTTTCTGATTGGAAATATTGTCCAAAAAAAGAGACATTGTGATCAATAATTAATTTTATGCTGAGTTAGTTTCTAGTCTTTAAAGATCTGTGAAATTATTTTATTGCCAAATCTAAAAGCTTTTATCATTGCTGCATAGCTACAATGAATGAAAAATGTAATTATATGCTGAAGTCTGAACCATGAATTCTTTTGCTACTGTTGTGACCATCTCACAGCAGGCAATGTAATCTCATACAAACCCAAAGTGATTTAATAGGAATTGATGTCTACTAATTGATTAAGTTTTATATCAGTCACTAATGGGAAGGTGTTCATTTAGGATGCAAGAATCATCTCAAAGATCTGAAGCAAAGCCCGAAAAAATCAATGAAGAGACTCCCATTGTCATTAGTGGGTTTTGAATAGAACCCTAATTCAATATTAAATATCAAGTCTCTTGACATCTCAGATGTCCATGAAACCATCTCATCTCTGATCTATAGGCATAATGTTTCCAACCCTTTCTTAGAGTTGAATGATCTTCATGTCCATTATGTTTTTCCTATTTCTTACATGATAAAAATACATAAAAGGATAACCATGACAGTAAAATATCTTTGCATACAATCTTTCTGTCCATCAGCACACTGACAACTGAACATCTAAGAAACTTTCCTGGTATTGCTGGTTAACCCACACACGATTGCTTATTAGTTCCAGTTATCTGGGATAAATCAGAAGCTTGCAAATTACAAAGTAAGAACAGTATGTTTATATGGGACTGACCTCAAATAGTTCGGTATTGTTTGTTCACATCTGTTTGTTTTTTATGTTTACCAACAAATTTAAAATCAATGGGTATTTCACTATTATTAAAAGTGATGACATACAGTGATATGTATTTGAAAAGATATGTTAGGAGTGAATTATTCCAATAATGATATTCCCTATTAATTTAGTCAGTACTATCTATTGCTGATTCTATTTGATTGAGTACAATGTCCAAGTAACTTAGATATAATTATTTCAGTGTTATCTTTCTACAGTCATTTAAAAGAATAAGTTTATCACCAAACATCATATTCTATGCAAATGGCACGATACCATGTGTGTTCAAAGAAATAGCAACAACACATTGTTTTAAAAATAGTGTACTAGAAATCCCCAGGGATAAAGACTGTGTACACTTTTTATTATGGAGAGAAATAATTTTTTTTTTTTAAATAAATCCATATTAGCACTTTTTAGGCAAGGTCTCTGACTTGCCTTCTTCAAAAAAAGAAGATGCATTATTTGAACTACAAAAGCTTAAGCTTTTCTTCTTTTTATTTCTTTGAATGGGTCTCTTAGAATGTAATTCAGTCTAATTGTTCTGCTGCCATTCACAAACTGCTCATGCTGTTTATAATGTCAGCAGAAACTAAATTACAGTGTTGGGTTCAGCTGGGGATCATTTTTTTATTTTTTTATATTATCTGACATCAGCAATTGCAAATTTTCTAGTTCCAAAACTAGCATGCTAATTACAGAGCTTATGAAAATTTAGTAGTCTACTGACAGCCTCTATTTAAAAAAAAAAAAAAAAAGCCATCAATGGGAGAGAGCATATGTTTTATAACAACAGAATACAATTTGGGCAACATTCTGTTCAATTTTTAACTTTTCCATATGTGGCAAAATATATTTTTAATTTCTAGAAAAAGGTTGATTTGTTGGCTAACTGAGGGCTAAAGATGCAGATAGAAACCTGGACTTTTTTAAAGATGAAGCCAGATGCCTTTCAAATAATGTTAGATTTTTTTTCTCATAACGTGGTGTCAAATTTAAAAGACTTTTAAATACTAGGTAAAATATACAAAGATGCTCATATCATGTTGAAAATGGAACTAAAGTCTGATCTATGCTACATAACTTTTCCAGAGGAACTCAGAAAGGGCTTGAGAGCAAAGACGTCTTATTTTGTGATACACAAGTAGGTGATAGATGAAATTTAAATGCACTTAGGAGTCTAAGTGTTCCAATTTCCACTGGCAAAACTGTGAATGCATGTAGATTCATCAACCCCTTTTGACAGCAGAGACATCCCTTTCTTAAGAGCCACAGGAAGTTTTGGTCATGACAGAAAAACTGCCAGAAAACATGCATAAATAAACTCATTATTTTGGTAAGCAATCATGACAGTGTATTCTCTGTTGGCATAGCTGCAATAGTGGAGTCATCCAGCTTCAGTGGGTGCCACTAGATCACCAGAAGCTACACAGGTGATGGCCAGGGATCCTGATTTTCTCTGATAAAAAAAATGCAATTTTCAGATTAAAAAAGTAACCCAAAATCCACACTTTTCTGTGATTAAAATGAAATGCCACTAAAATATATGTATATATATAAAATAGAGAGAGAGTGTGTGTTTCATTTTAATCATGGAAAAATGTGGATTTGGGGTTATTTTTTTAAATCTGAAAATTGGGTTGGTTTTTTTTTTTTAAATCGGAGAAAACCAGGATCCCTAGCGATGACACACACTGGTAGTTTCCCTGTGACAATAGTTGTCTGGTGGCAGAATGACTCCTAATTTACATGAATCCCTATATTCCTAAGTTACTTGAAAATTTGATCAATAGCTAATTCTTGTGCTTGTGGTCAACTGACTGTGCATTACATATCTAAAACTTTCCATCTCAATCCATTACCTTCAAAATAAAAACAAGTTAATGAATAAACTACTCAGTTAGCACGTACTTAGGACCTTTTGGAATCAGTGAAAAGTAAGCATGCCTCTAGTGCTTTACGGAACTGAGTTTTAATTCACTAGTAGCATGCCCCTATCCTATTTGTTTCATGCTGTTGACTTCTCCATCAAGCAAAAAGCATAACCTGAACAGATCCAAAACAAGACATATTACTGAAGTAATATGCAGTTTATGCCCCTAGCCCAAATGGGTGGGCGATGAACGATGCATGCTCCCTAAGCCTGGGGGGAGTGGGGAGCAGGTGACCTGTGGGTGGCGGGGACAGTGGCAGCAGCAGGGCTGTGGTGGTGGTAATCAGGAAGTTACCACAGGCTGCTGTGGTGGTATCATTGTGGGGGCAGGTCAAGCAAGGAGCTCCTGCGGGTGGCCACAGCAGTGTTGGCAGTGGAGGGGGTGGCAAGCACCAACTAGCAGTTGGTGACCACCCACAGATGCCACCAGCGGCGCTTCTCTCAGGGGGCGCACTACCAGTCTCACCCGTGTGCACTCCCTATGTGTTGCCAATGAGGTGGGCAAAATATGGCCTGCAGGCCAGATCCATCCCTCCAAGGTTTTTTATCCATGCTGCAGCAGGTCCCTCAGCCCTGCCTGTATTAGACATGTGTGGACAGGTGAGAAAAGCCTCTCACAAGACCCTGGCAGGAGAGGAAAGAGACCTACCTGCCTAGCCAAAGCCAGTTGCAATAATGGGCATGCAGCCACCACAGGAGCCCTGCTTTACTATTTGCTACTCCTTCTGGATTGGTCATCCTCATAGCTGTGTTGGTATTTCTGGCCCACAACCAACACCAGAAGGAGGAGAGGATGGATGGAAGAAGGACACACACCACCTAGAGCATGGAGACACTGGTGTCAGAACCCCAGGGAATGGCAAGAGGGCTGATCCTCAGAGATGCTCCCACTGAGCTAGCAATGGTGAAAGCTGAAGACGTGCCAGCACCACACAAAAGCTGCATTAAGAGGAAGAGACATGTATGGAAGAGCTGGCAACACTTGGGGAAAAAAAAGTTTTGTTTCAGTTCTAATTTACTTTCATTTTGAACTGTGAGAAGCCTGTTTAGCTGGGTTCCAGCCACTCTGGAAAAGGGGAAAACGAGTGACATCTCTGAGACAGAGTGAACTGGTGGAGAGATCTGAATCCATTACTAAAGGATGGAGCCAAATCAATGAGGGCTGGTAGGAGGGCTTGACCCATTGATGAGGCTTGATAGGTCCAGCAGAGCACTGAGGACCAACTCAGGTGCAGCAAAGGTCAACATAAATGCCCACGTTTGTAGGCAAAATTGAGCAAGGACTTTCCTGTATTTTTCTTTAGATTCTTTGATCCAATGGGGCTGGCCCTTGTAGGAATGGCCCGCAGCCCCCAGAAGGGATGTACTCTGTTGGTGAAGGCTGCAGTCAGCAGCTCTAGTAGCCCTTGTGGCCAAGAGACTTCCCTGACTTCCACTGTCCTTATTTTGTGCTGTTTTTCATTTCCCTTTCATTTACCATGCTCTGTCAGAGTGACCTTTGGGGGCCAGATTAGCTGCATATCTTTGAGACAGGCCTGAGATGAGCGCATACCTAAAGAATCAAAAAAAGAAAAAAAAAGAACACCCATTGAGAGCTGGTGGACTTAATTAATGTTTTAATAGCTAGGTGATGCTTGGACAGAGTGTAAGGGGAGGTAGGAGCCTTAAGGAAGCAGTAGACCCGGTGTATCCAGGGTGAACACGCAGCAGATAAATCACCTTCTGGCTGATAGATATTCAAGACCAAGACATGGCAGAGAGAATAGGCTAAACTTTGCTTAGTGTTCCAACTAGGTGAGTCCATTTCCTCACAGCACAGTCATTCTAGGCACAGGGCTACTGGGGCCCTTGGCCCTATCCTGTTCTGAGGTGACAATGTGGGAGAAAGCCTAGGTCATTGGCATGTGTGACCAGTCCTGCTTCCCCTGGGCACCACAGTGGGACTGGGGCAGCAAAGTGGCCAGATTCCATTACCTGGCAGGGTTGGGTCCTTCCAGCTATCACTGCAAGTGTCACCACTGCCACTGGACCTGGCCCTGCTGCCTGGGCCCATCCACCCTACCAGCAAGGGGCTCCAGACAAAGCACATGTGGAGAGTGGTCTCCATGAATCATGACCAGATTTGACTGCACTGCACTGTCGGGTTACACCACTCCACAGCCACACTATCCTGGGGCTGCCCACACATGCCTCTGCTGGGCCAGAGTCAGCAGAAGCCGAGTCATTGATAGGTACTCCACCCCTTTCTTGGGTTGGGCTGGTCATGATCCACAGTGCAGGAAGCAGAACACAGCTCTGCCCAGGCCCCAACCCCCAAGCTGTCACTATGCTGCAATCCTTGCCCCAACCTTGGCTTGAGCCCTGGCTCTGGTCCTGGTGCCACCCATGCCCACCTGTCCTGCTTCCAGATACCACTCCCTGCCTCTCCACGTCCCCATCCCATCCCCTGGCCAAGTTCACCCTGCCTGCTGGGTTCCTGGGTTGGTCTAGTAATCTTTCACTTAGGGAGTTTTGGTAAACTGTTGTGGGTGGAGGGGTGGCAGGTGGGGTGCTGACTCGGTCCACAACAGCTCACCAAAACTCCCTAAGTGGCCCTTAGTCACTAGTCACCCACCTACTGAGACTGTAAATATAAAGTTGCCATTTACCAAGTGATCATACACACATAAAAGATAAAACTGTTTCTTCCTATACTTAGTGTAAACAGAATGCAGACTCTATGTATTGACTTTTTAACAGCAGGAACTGTTTTATTTACTATTTAATTTTAAGGAAATAAAGCTTTTAGAAATAGAAAAAAAAAACTATTGAGTAATGTACATTATCACACTTTCAGAAAAGGGAAAAATGTTTGTTATATTTTTCTTGAAAACAAAGTTAGTCACACATAGTAGCTAGAAACATGTTTCCTGTCAAGGGAAACTTATTTTTTCACCATAGGATATCTGGATAATTTAAAGTTATTTTTAGGTCTTGTACTGTAGTACAATGCTAACAATTGTCTTGTGAATCATTTCATTTTATTTCTAAGTGTACCACAATTTAGAAGGCTATGAAATGTAGAGGCCTAGTTTTTGCTTCATTTTGTGGCACATGCTAAAGAAGAATATACCAGTGAAGTTACACTCTAAGTACAGCGGTTATAAAGAGGCTTCATAAATTTCCTATAAATTAGTGGGATCTCAACTGATGTTTGAATATTTCCAGAATGAAAGTTCATTTACAATATATAGTGTAAACAGTTCATGTTGCACACTATGAAAGCTTAGAATTTCAGCAGTTACACAAAAACTAGTCAGTGCATTGGATGTATAATGTGGTAAAAAAGGATACTATACCAATGGAGTAGATAACTGACATGTTTTTTGCAAGGTGTAACTGCAACAAAATCTGTACAGTTTTAGGGCCAAATCCCATGTCCCCTTTATGCACCTAACTGGTACTTACACAACCATGTAACTATAATTTTTGTCTCACACACCCTTGGTTCTGTCTCTCACAATTTCCCACCCCTATAATGCCTTTCTGAACATGCTCAGGAGGCTGAACTCTGGTGACATAGGCCCCCTGAATAGAAACAGAAGCATCCAGGCACATATATAATGCTTGGTAGGTCCTGAAACTTTCATCTCAGAAACATGCTTGGGTTTGGCCTCTGTCTGCATTGGACAAAAACTATTCCATTAAAACTGAGTTATTTTATTCAACTGATCTTAAAGGAAAGGTAAAAATAACCTATGATGGACAAGAACCAGTGGCTAGAACCCCCTTCCTTCCAAAAGAACATCTGTCTTACCAAATCACCATCCCTCTAGCTTTTTTTACTTGTTCTGTTTGCATATATCTTGTTTTCCTGAGTGCTCAATGGACCAGTTGCAAAAGAAGAGGTAGGGAGCATGCCAAACCCATAGCCTGGTTGTCAAAGCCCATGAGAGATGTAGGTTCAAACCTTCTCTGGGGAAAGGAGTATAAACCCTATGGCATATATTTATTTGAAGGCACCATGGGATCCAAGTTCCAATTCCAAAAGTTGTTCCAGCTGCCATGCCACACATGTATGGTAGGAGGCATGATTTTGGGAGCAGGGATCAGATTACAGTCATGACCTTTCTACTTTCCAACGTAAGGAGAGTCCAAGATCATAATCCTAGGCTCCTCGTACACTGGCAAGTTGAAAACCTAAGGCTCCTATACACGTGCAGGGAGCCTGCTTTGATGAGCTGTAATTATAGCGTTTCAGAGCAGAGTCGATTAATCAAGTCCGCTGGAGCATGGAAATTAATATGCTCCAACAGCCTCCAGCATCATGTGTATCAGCATCCCTGTGTATTTGATGAGCTTTAGTTCAAAGTGCCCCACCACATGCTGATACATGTGATGCTCCAGATGCTTTTTATTAACACAGGTCTTGGAGATGCACTAATTAAAGTCCCCCTCTTTGTCCCTCCCCCCTACACACACACACCTCCTGGAGCATGTGTATAAACACCCCGGTGCCAGTGACCTGGTATAACTCAGTGTGATCTGGGCCGAGAATCTGACAATTAGCTAATTGTTGGCCTTGGTTCCAGGATCACATCATGGTCTCAAGTCAGCCTTGGTTTGGTCCTGAGACCAACAATCAGCGGATTGTCAGTACCAGCCTGAGGAAACACTGGACGTGTCACATGTTCAGTTTAAGTTGCTATACAAACCTGCCAAAAGAGTTCTACATTTTAGGTGGAACATTTTTATAGCCAGTTTGCCATTTTAAACTAGGTGAATGTGAAGCATCTTTGTCATTTATGTGGTAATTAATATATGAACTGCAGCATAAATGTAATGTACTGGGTGGCCCAAAAACCCAGGTCTCTCACTCCCTGGCAAATGTTTCAACCACTAGACTATGGAACTGAAAGACAGAATAAACTTCTTCCTCTTTTTCTGCCTCCCCATTCCAAGCATGTACACATTAACTTGGATGATCCTATTCCACCACAGATCCAAAGTATGTATAAGTATGAATAAAACTTGTTGTTCTCTGGTTATGTGTCATGTAGGCATATAAGGTGAAATACCCCTTACTGTTCAACATTAATATAACTCCTCTTTTCTCAAGTGAGCTTTAAAAACTATACAAAAGATTAAGTCATCCTGAAGTGAAATGAAGTAACTGTGTAACATCATATCACACCTAGTAGCACTATGAAACAGCTGATAATAGGATGTTAATACCCTCTCCAGCTGAAAGGACAGGAGGAATTTAGGAAATTATCATCTAACTTATTTGGCTAGGACAGCTAAAAAAAATTTCACAAATTTAGTAAGACTTCAGAAGAGTCCTTAATTATCACAGAAAATCAAAATGTAATTTCTTCATCTCACCTGAAAGTTGCAACTTGGCAACAGAGTGCACATTAGAGCAATGTGAGGCAGAGTTTTCCTTTTCAATGAAAACTCCAGATCTCAAAAATGTTCCCATTCCACATTGTGAGAAAAAAGC
This sequence comes from Crocodylus porosus, assembly GCF_001723895.1. Lineage (NCBI taxonomy): Eukaryota > Metazoa > Chordata > Crocodylia > Crocodylidae > Crocodylus > Crocodylus porosus. The sequence goes on from NW_017728907.1 coordinate 8,323,081, forward strand.
AGAATTCCATCATGATTCCTGACAAACATTGATAAAAGAAGAAATGTTAACAGTATCAATTCGAAGCCAGAATCTGCTATAACAACAGCAATAGCTTCCTAGTCAAAGTTTAATTAAAATTGTTATTTTTCCTGAGATGAATATACAGCAAAATCGTATACCTAATATTTAGTTCAACATCTCTATCTAAAAATGTATTACATGACTTGCGCTCATTATGAATGTTACCATGCTATGATTTCAGGTCTCACATTTCATCTTCCCATTTGAAAACTGTTTACCAAGCCTTCATTTTCCCCAGTACAATTCTTTGAGTTTCTAAATATGGATAAATCACTAGGGTTCTGTTCTACACCAAGGTCCAGAATATGTTATTTAGATTCCACTGCCTTTAAACAGACTAAGCATAAAGTGTATACCGATACAATAAAGAAAACTATTTCACATCTCATTTGCAGTATAAATGTAGTGAATTGTGCACTAAGGTGGATGAGTACCCTGAGGGTACTTTGCTCTGTCACAGTTTATATGCATGGCATAAGGGAATTGCACCAACAGAGGTTCTCTTCAATTTAACGTTCTGTGTAAAATAAACTTCAAGTCCTATAGCCAGCTAGTAAATGAGTTAATTATCATTGTATTAAAAATGTATTAATTGTTTATGGTCATTTGTGTTGTAGACATTATCTAAGTACAACTGGATAATTTAATAGCTTCAAAGAATCTTTTGCAAGGCAGGATGTTCTTTTGAAACAGATAGGTGTTATAATTGTGTAAGCCCTAACCAAATGTTTCTTAAATTGGGAGGCTACCATCCCTTCTTTTAGAGGCCCAGGAATGAGGAGAAAAGAATGCATTGTAGTGTGTAAACCTTGTCTCCTTATTCATGAGCATATTTCTTCTGTTGGAACTTCAAGGGCCATAATCAGTCAAATAATTAAAGGCTACAATGATGAGAACAGTTTGTAAACAGAGATCTAACTGTTTGATGCTGTAAGATTGAAAGGGCAGGGTGATTAGGAACAGTCGGCATGAATTCACGAAGGGCCTGACCAATGTGACTGCCTTCTATGATGAGATGACTGGCTTGAGCAAGTCTTTTGATATGGTCTACCAAGACATTTTCACAAGCCAGGTAAGGAAGTATGGGTTGGATGAATGGACTGTCAAGTGGATAGAAAACTGGCTGGGTCACCAGGATCATAGGCTAGTAGTCAACAGCTTGATGTTTAGTTCACAACCAGTTACAAGGGGAGTAGTGGGGTGTGGTTTTGGCACTGTTTTCTTCAAGATCTTTATCAGTGATTTGGAAGATGGGATGCAGTGCACTCTCACTGAGTTTCAAGATGATACCAAGCTGGGGAGAATAGTAGATACTCTGGAGGGTAGGGCTAGAGTTCAGCGACATCTCAGCAAATTGGAGGATTAGACCAAAAGAAATCTTATGTCATTCAGTAAGGACAAGTTCAGAGTCCTACATTTAAGATTGGAACAGTCCCATGCATCGGTACAGGCTAGGAACTGACTGGCTAAGCAGTAGGTGTGTGTGTATGAAACAGGCCATATTTAATTTGGATTCAGATTCGGCCCAAATCAGGGACAGTGATTTGATTCCACAGGGAGACCCCAGGTGGCCCCTCGGACTGAGGAGGCACCAGTTGCTGAGCAAGGGGGTTGTGGGGGAGCCCCCACATGCTCCCTGGTACACCTGGAAGCAGCCCAGAAGTGCTTCTGGTCCGCTTCTGGGTCTGCTGCCAAGTGCTCTGGGGAGTCCTCTAGGATGCTCCATCCACCCCACCACTGCCGCATTCACGAGCTACCTGGTACCTTGAAGTATGTAGAAAAAACATTTAAAGTTGTGTCTATATCCAAATTGCTGAATCTTTCTGAATTGATTTGGAGGGTTCTGATTCAATTCAGAGAGATTAAAGGGTCTCCTGATTCAATTTGGATTCAGAGATTTGACCACCAAATTGGGCCAAATCTCTACCAAATCAAATCAGGGACTGAAGCTTCACACAGCCCTACTAAGCAGCAGCTCTGCAGAAAAGAACCTGAGGGTTATAGTGGACAAAAAGCTGAAGATGAGCGAACAATGTGCCCTTTTATGAAGAAGGCTAACAGCATACTGGGCTGCATTGGTGTTGCCAGCAGATTGAAGGAAATGATTCTTCTTCCCCTCTATTTTTCATTGGTGAAGTCACATCTGGATTACTGTGCCCAGTTTTAGGCCCCACACTACAGAAGGGATGTGGACAAACTGGAGAGCATCCAGCACATGATCTCTGAGGAGAGGCTGAGGGAACCTGGCTTATTAAGTCTGTAGACTGAGGGAGGGATTTAATTACAGCCTTCAGCTATCTGAAGTTTTACAAAGCAGATGGCAGGTAGACTGTTTTCAGTAGTGGCAGATAACAGAACAAAGAGCAATAGTCTCAATTTGCAGCATGGGAAGTTTAGGTTAGATATTAGGAAAAAACTTTTTCACTAGGTGAGTAGTAAAACCCTGAAAAGGCTACCCAGGGAGGTTATGGAATCTCCATCCTGAGAGGTTTTTATGCTCTCAATAGACAAAGCCTTGGCTGGAATTATACAGTTGGGTATGGTCATGCTTTAAGCAGAGGGTTGGACTAAGTGACACCCTGAAGTCCCTTCTGTTAGACCCCGACTCCATGTAGTGCCCAACAACTAGAGATATGACGATTCAATTGCTCATGGATCCTGTTACTCATTAGCCAGAACAAGCAGGGAGCAAACACCAGCACACGTTGCTCGCAAGACCTTTATTCAGAATGCAGACAGCTTCAGACTAAGGTCCCAAAAAAACCCAACAAACCAGGGACCTGAAATGAATAATAGTTCTTTCCACATTTATACACTTTGTTTCATGCTCATTAACTTCGTTCCACCTTTGTTCCACCCATTTCTCCTCCCACCTCAAGATCCACCTCTGTTTACTGTTTAGTTCATTAACATGGAATTGCCTATGCATTTTACTCATTTATATGCCTTTTTGCTATGAGTGCATGTCCAAGGCCATGAACTTACTGCCTTGGTCAATGGGTGGACTTTGACCAAAACCTGGAAGATTCTTCACCAATCACCATTCACCTTTTTGTATATGTTCATCTTGGATTCTGTTACTAATTACAGGTTGTTTTTCACATTTCGGTCTGATTTTCAGTCCCATTTTGTACCATCGTCCACATTCCTTAGATTTCACCGCATTCAAAGCACAAAGACTTACACAGACACACTTGAAAATGGCTGACACAGTTAAGATGGTTACTTAGCATAAGCATTCACAAGCAAAATCTACTTCTTCTTCTAACAACAGCCAGTGATTTACATCCTGTTTCTTTTATATAACAACCATACATTTTACAACACTACTACATGGTTAAAACTACTTGCCTAAGTATCTTGCAATGTTACTTTTAATATATCATTCTGCCTTGTGGTCAGCACCTTTTGCTAGGCCACAGGTTATAGACTTTTTATTCAGCTGCAAATCCAGTGCTCAAGATCCAAATACAGTCACCCTAACACCTTCCAACCTTAATTTTCTATGATTCTATGATATACTTTGGGTTCCTTTGATATTCTATATTACTGTAGGATTGGATTGTTATAATTGTCATGAGACCATTCCATGGTCCAGGAAATGTACAAGGGGTGAGGATTTTTGGGATATCTTTTCTTGGACCCACTGTATAGTTGGGAGAGGTGTACCAAAAAATTTTGGACATCAAGTGCCTTTCCTCAGGTCATGCTCATGCTGTGACATCCTCTGACTTGAAGAAGGGCACTCGATGCCTGAAAATTTGTGACTCATCTCTCCCAACTATAGAGTGGGTCCAAAAACAGTTCCTTGCCTCTCTTTGATATTCACTGTGTTCACGAACTGTGCTGAGATATATGTACATGCAACAATATCATAAGACTCATTTTATGAATGAGATATGATGAATATCTAAGGAATCCGTGCCTGAGGCAGAGCTGAGATATATTAATTTACAATTGTTGAGGACCTCAGCATTAAAAACCGAGGTTTTAAGGCAGGGCTGTCTAACTCCAATGCTGGCCCCGGGCCACACACCCTGTGGGCCATATGCTGTTGATTCCCCCTTTGTCTTCAGCCATTCAGGAAGTAATGGAAATTCACAGCCTCGTCTTGGCCCCTCTTACACCATGTGGCAGTGGGAGAGGCAGCTGTAGGACTCAAGGGCTGCATGGTGGCTGCCTGTGCTGGACAGCCCTGTTTTAAAGAAGAAAAAGCAAAATATATGGTTTCTCCTCATCTGAGATCTAATACATTGCCTTTTTTTTTTTTATAAAACAAGATTCTTTATCGTATTTTTGCATGTATTATGAGATGAATTAACAATTACAAATAAAAGTGTTGCAGGAGATTATTTTTAAAAACTGCCTCTTAAATTGGATTTTTGTGTCACTGGCTTTAAAGCTGCAATTTATTTTGCTTAATCATTTCTGTGAGTTAATTAACATTTCTAAAAATTTCCATGATTGAAAGTCTGTTTTAATTGCTAGTCAAGGCTAAACATCAATCATATGTAAAGGCAATTTCCTTATGAATGAATTGTTTTCTTAAAATCAAAATGATTTGTGAAATTTATGCTACTTCCCTCTTATCACACAATATATACACAGCGCTAAAATATTTTGTGACTTGTCTTCACGACAAATAATTTGAGCGTAGTTAAAATATGATTTAAACCATTTAAAAACTGTTGCCATAAATACTATTGGAAGAATAAATTATAAGCAAAGCAGGTTAGGGAAATGGAACATAAAAATCACAAGATTTAGATCGTATAGTTTCTTCCAAGTTCTTTTTTGTTTGTTTGGTTTGTTTTGTTTCCATCATGGTAGTGCATTTATGACAGCACCTACTTCAAATTTGAAGAATGCAATCAGTTTGAGCCAAAATGTACAAAATTTTTGGATGTCCTTGAGTCACTGGATTCTATACTCAACACTAGCTTCAAGGCTTCCTGTTACTGGCACTAACAAAACATCCACCCATCTCCTCAGGGATTTTACTGAGCTATCAATTTATATTTAGACTACTTAAACATGAGTAATTTCTGACACAGAGAATGGTCCACTAAAAGTAATATAACTCATTTCTGTGGAAACAAGGAGAATGATGCATGTACTCATGTCTATTCTATAGCTAACCAACCCTACTATTTCCAATAAATAAATTTGAAACCTCCCACATCTATGTGAGCAAAATTCATGGTTCCCTTCATTTGTAAACATAAAGGCAAACAATGATTGCTTCTCACCTCCATCCCCCTGCATCTAATAAGTACGCTACTGAGATTTCAAAATCAAAATTATTTTGGTGTGCAGGGAAGTTACTTATATTCAACTTAAAATATTGAGGAATCTGTTTTAAAGCTTAGCTATAATACAACTATATTTGGAAATCACACAAAGGTGAATGAAGAGATCCATCTTGTTTTCTTTCTGAAAATGAGCATTAACAATAGCAAGAAGATGAAACAGAGTGGGAAGATATTATACAGAGCAAGTAAAGTTACCTATAAATTTGTCCTTAACATAATTCTCTTCATAATCATTTGCAAGTACCAAAAATTGAATTTCTCGGCACTGTTCAGTCAGATATACTTTTGGATCCATAAATTTCTTGTGCAACATGAGGATCTCCGTATATAATTTTTCTTTTTTTCTAGACAAGATTCATGAATGCAAAAACAAAGTTTGACAAGGTTATTTGGGTAGATGTGATACCTTTTATTCGACCAACTAAATAATTGGAAAAAAAATGTTCTTTGCAAGCTTTTGGAGAGACTCTTTTTATTCCTGAAGAAAGGTGTTTGTGCCCAAAAGCTTGCAAAGAACATTTTTTCCAACTATTTAGTTGGTCTAATAAAAGATATCACATCTACTCAAAGAAACTTGTCTGCCTACGTCCTTCGACCAACATGACTACAACCAGCAACCCTAAAACAAAGTGCGAAGTTTTACAAAGCAACATGGAAAGCTTGCATCCATGTTAAATTTTATCCAAACTACCACCATTCAAAAATGAGATGGACTGGATTAAAAGGTTCCACTTTGGATTAAACATTGGTTTTCAAGAGCAGTTGAATATGAATGCATTACCACTATATGTTGTAATCCTTTATGCCCATTTTGAATGGAGCTGTATTCTATAGTTTAGCAAAATTACATCAATGGTTCAATAGCCATAGCAACGATTACAGTGATGAGCTAATCTCAAAAGGGCTGGATGCTCAGTTTCATAAGCATCCAGAAGTTAGGACTGTTGAATATCTTTGAATCACTTTGATCAGAAAATTAAATTTAAAAAAGTAAAATGTGTGAGAGCCCAGTCTTTATATGTCAGATTTTATTTGACTGTCTAAATATAAATTGTTGTAAAACTACCCTTTTAAAAAAGCTTATTTCAAAGAGAGAAAAAAATCTAATTATATCAATTGATCCATATACCATGAATTCAAAATATACAATTTTTCATGTGTTTGTTTTCTGAAAGACTGCTTTTTCATAACTTGAAAGAGATACAAGGTTCACAGATAATCTGTTCTGTGCATCACTGTCACTAATGCTTTTGTGAACTGACTAGCATAACTTCTAAGTAAATAAAGGTGCTGTATTTCTTTCTCTTATATGAATACTAGATACAAGATTATTAAAGGCTTCAATATGGCAAACTGAAATACATTCTTTTGAGAGCTATTCCTTTGTAATTCCACAAGAGATCGTTTAGAGAACCCCTCCAAAGAGAAAAGGAATTTCTGGCTCTATTAGACACAGTAAGTCAAACTTTCAAAAATATCTAACTAAAATGGGATCCTAAGTATTCTTGAAGTCATTTGTGAAATGGGACTGTCTACCTTATAAAAAAACATTTTTTGAAACAGGAAAGGACTTTTAAGTTATACCAGTAAATGAAAGTACATTATGACAGTATTTCAAATATTGTGGATCTTTTGATTACACAGTATTTAACCTTGCACATAAGTAGGAAGTGTCAAAGATCAAAGTCTTTGATTTCTGATGCCGATGGCAAAAGGTCAGATGTCAAAAGGTCAGAAGCTAACACAACAAACTCTGTAATTGTAGTCTCACACTATTATTCTTTAGTTTGTAACAGTGCTGCATGCACACACCCCTGTCTATGCCTCATTTCAAATCACTTGAGCTCCCATATGAGAGAGAGAAACTAACCTTGACAACTCAGCAGGAAAGATATGGTTACCTGGTAACAAGATAAAAATGAAACTCCAAATTAGCTGACTTTAGTAAAGTTGTAAAATTAAATAATGTGTTATGCTCACCTTCCTGTGACCAAACAGGACCAGTACCACCCAAGCAAAAAATAACCCCCTTTTTTCTGAAACTTGAGCAAACAAAGAGAGCACAAGTGCCAACTCATTAATTATTAATACCTGGCATGTAGTAATTGGCCACCTTGCCAAGTATAACTTTGAAAGACCTTCCGCCCAAAGCGGAGAACTCTCCACACACACACACCCAGGAGACACAATTTGTAAAGTGGCTTCTTACAAACATCTCCCCGCCTCCGATCTTTATCTCGGCGTAACTCCGTCCTTGCCGGCTTGATTATCTCCCTCAGTATCTTTCTTATCAAGAGCTCTCGGTAATCTGCAGACTGCAATGGCTTGTGTGAATCGCTTGGAATCTGTAATAAGCAACTCTCTTACCCACCCTGTAAATGCTGGGTAACATGATATCTGCATGCTGTAACTGAATAAATCAACTCCTCTGCCTACGCTGCATCACATCAATAGCATAAGTAAAATAAACTTTCTGTGTAACCAATACGCTTTAAATCATCTGACTCCTGCTCGCTGTTAACACCCACCTGTCTGGTCATAAATCCCCCCTCGCACCAAGCTGGTTGTGCCGACCCAGGCTCACAGGTCAAGGGTGCACCAGTCATCGGGGTGTGACAGGAAGTAAGCCTGCTAAGGAAAATAAGGCCTCCTCTGCATGGGCAGATAAAGGTGGGGTTGGATCTAATGTGTGATCTGCCACAATCACACCTCCTGCCATGCTACACATGTATGGCAAGAAGTGTGATTGTGCAATCACACGTTAGATCCAATCTCACCTTATTGCCATTGCCAGAGGGAGCCCAATCACTCCCAGCTGCAGAAGCTATGTGCAGACAGGACCGAGAGTCCCACACCTGACAGGGCTCTCAGTCCCAGTTGCACATGTGGCAAAGCCAGGATTGAGAGCTCCACCAGATGTGAGACTCTGTTTCCTAGGTATGTGTTTGAGCCCAAGGGCTTCACAAACCATCAAGCCTTGGTAATCATGGAACACCCTACTACATGTGTAAATTAAAGCTCAATAGCAATCAACTATAAAGTTAGTACACACTTTCAAGGTCTAACTTTATAGCCAGTTGGAGCTTTTTGTCATGTGCTCCAACCAGCTACTTTTCACACTGAGAACATTTCAAGGTAAGTGCACAATTAACCGTTTAATTGCTCAATACCTGTAACATGTAGAAGGGACCCAGGTGATGCCCCAGCCAGCTTCTGGCCTTCTGCATAAGAGCATATTTACTCATTGTGTTTAATTGATGGGAAAACCATAAAGAAAAAGATAACTCTTTGATGAAAACACAAACTAAACTGTATTGTTATTTCTCTCCTTCCTGATTATTTTTACTTTCTTCTGCATTTCCTTTTTTCTCAAATTACATTTGAAGAGACCGTAGCAGTATGCAGCATGACAAGTGGCAATATCTTTTGTAAGAATCTAGAACAATCTCATGAGGTCAGACTAATAAAATTGGTACTTGAAAATAATTTTGAATGGCTACCCCATACTTAATGATAAATACATAGGGCCCGATTCAGTCCTGATGTAATTGGAACCCTATTAAATTTTATAATAGAAGAGGGTTTATGTCTTCTCCAGACCTGAAAAACATTTTGGTACTAACCCCCTAAGAGAAATTGACTGTATATTTAGCTCCTTTAACAACATTAATTGGCTCTGGTTCACAGTAATCATCCTTCTTTCCAGAAGCAAATCTAGAGGGTGCACTTACACCTCCTCCTTTAATTACTGCCCCACTCAAAGTTTAAAACTGCAAGGCAAAGACAGCTTCATTTCTATTCAGACAGAGATGAGAGAGTCCATAAGTTGCATGGCTCATTATTATCTACTTGATTTCTGCTAACATCTTTACTTCGTAAGTGTTAAGAACCTTTGATCTTCCTCTAATCAAGCTATCCTTTCATCTACACTATTTCTCATAATGCTTCTTTGCTCAATCCCCCAGCATGTCAAAAAAGGCATGTTGCCACTCGGGAACCTGTACTGGGAAGATTTGTTCCCCACAGGTTTGAACCTACAAAAAACAGAGAGAGAAGAATCAGGCTGAGCTGTACAGTGATGCAGCAGTTGGGGGCAGAAGGCAATTGAAAAGGTGAGGTGAAGAAGTACATTACTGAACCTTTCTCAGTTATTCATTGGAGTAGATAATAAGTTGTGGAAAGCTAAAACAGCAATGCAACCAAGGTGGCATAAACTGAGGAATGGATGAATGACAAAAATGGGTCTCCCCCCAGTAGATGTGATGCCAGTTGCTACAGTGAGCCCACCCCTGATCCCAACTGTTTGTTTCTGTATGTTGAGGGTAGAGGGCAGTGATGATCAGCTATGGGTATACCGTGAAGGAGGGGGAGCAGTGCGGGATGGAGAGTTACAGATTTGGCCCCATTTGCCTCATGGTTGAAGGTCATGTGGAACAGGAGAAACTGTTTAGGAGATGTTTGGAAGAGAAGGGGCTCCTGTGGGCCATGAGGGGCTAGATGGAGGTCATGGGCATCAAGGGGTTTTAGTCAGTTGGGGTTCTGTGGGGGTGGGGCAAAGAGGTACTGGGGCATTAGGAGGTTGAGGAGGTGTAAGTGGCAGATGGGATCTGGGGCTGAGGGGTGTGATGCAGTCTATGGAGCTGAAATGGGGTAGGGGGGTTGGGAGCAAAAGGGATTGTGAATGAGGTGGGCCCAAGAGGTATGAGAAGCTATAGGGAGGTTTGAACGTGTAGAGTGGAAAAGGTGTGAGGGGGAAGGTAAGGAGTCAGGGAAGCTAGGATGTGATAGGCATGAGTCTGTGCAGGGTGTGGTGCAGTCATGATGGCAGTGAAGGAACAGGGTATAATTAAGTTAGGCATGAGGAAGATGGTGGAGTCTGAGGGGTTTGGAGCATGATGGGGTGGTGCTGAGCATATGGATATGTGGGATAATGAGGGACAAAGTGGAGCCAGGGAGCATATGAGGTGGCAAGGGATATGTTTAATGGAAAGTGAAGAGCATTTTGGGCCACAGTGGAGTGACCGGGGGACTTATATGGGAACAGTGGGAGCAGTTCTGTCTGTGGCCAGATTGGAGGGTAACAACTATACTCCCCTGGCACCAAGTGTCTGCTTTAACCTGTAGCTGGGAGTCAGCACCCCGAAAATCAGATAGATAGATAGATAGATGAAAACTGAGTAACAGCAGCCCTGACGATTCTACAGGACATTGTATTATCATTATCCTTAGGAGATGGCTACCTGGAGGAACCACCATAAAGCAGCACTGATAGAAATGTTCAATGCTTAGGTAAGGAAATATCACCAAGTTCATCATGTAAGAATGAACCTGGGAAGATCTATGTCCCAATAACTCCCCTCACCATAGCCAAAAGTGAAAATGTAGTTTGAAATACCAGGGGTTGGGTCTGTAAAGAGCTACACTGCATTGCCTGTTTACACAAGTAGCTACTAGTTCAGGCTCCAGTTGGTTTTCAAGCTTCTTTTTAAATTCTCTGAGACAGAGAATGTTATAGATGGGGGAATGAAATATTAACGTTAGACAAATGCTTGAGATAGGGATGATTTTGTCTTAAGCAGCAGGTTAACTCGATTACCTTGTGAGGTCCCTTACAGGTCTACTTTTCTATGATTCTGGGAATTGATGGGATTGAGTTTTGTTTTTGTTGTGCCTTGTTTTCTAAGTAAAAGACCAGCCTGAACAGGTGGCTGGAAAGAGACTGAATAATTTATGGTCTTCAGGAAAGATCAGTGACAAGTTTTCAACCTCAGTGATCAATTTACAAGAAGTTGCTTTTGGAAAAAAAAAGTATAATCTCATCTGCACAAAGCCCTCAAGTACCTCAAGGGTCTTACAGCTGTACTTATTTTGGCAAGCTTGCCAAGGATAGAAGTCATGCTACTGGACCAGGAAAATATGACCATTAAATATACATGATCAATTGTTTAAATACCTTTTAGCTCCTCTGTGTAACAAACTTGGATTAAAACTTTTATAATATATATGTTACCAAAGTTCTCATAATAATTCCCAACTGAAGAGATTTAAAAATTCAAGCTGCATAAAAAAAGACATTCCTTGGAAGGCCATCCACCTGCTTGCTGGATTTCAGGGTACAAGGCTGCCTTGTGAGGAATTAAATGTTTATTTTCTATCACAAATGAGGATGAAACAATGCTTTTCTACTATAAAAGAGAAGCTTTGGTCTTCCGAGATGTCTTACCTTTCCTGTTGGTTTTCTGATCACATGAGTAGCCAGATTTGTTTTTCAACCACGTGGTGGAACAAAAAAATTACTTATTTAAGGTCTTGAAGACAGACAATATGGCATGTTGCCAAGTTCCAGAGAACAGGTCAAACATATTTTAAAGAATTTTCTGGTACTTTTTTTTACTTCACATCAAAATATAATTCCACTAAAACATGAAAGTAGTGTCTGGTGGGACATTTTATTATTCAAAGAGGGAACTTTTCATTTTAGCAGTGGAATGAATTTAGCATCTGGCATAGTGAGTCTATGGTATTGTATCACTCTCTGAGAAAGTCTAGTGCATCTTAATGAGTACCTAAGGCTGCCTGTGACTTGATAAATATAAGTTTGGTAGCAACTGCATTGCATAAACTGTGATTTGTGGAATAACATTTTAGTCCAACAAATCAGTGACATGCTAGACTGAATATTAGTCGTATACAAATGGTAAAATTGGAATAGCTACTCTCTGCCTGTGTGAATTGTGCAATGCAGGAAGATGACTGAGGAAACTTAGTATTAGTTACTAATTGCTGACTGAGCATATTAGAAAGTGGCAAGTTTGAAGAGGGTTTTGAAGAGGCCAGGAGCCAGGATTTATCACGGGGGGTATTAAAGAAGAGGAAGGATTTTTGAGAAATGTGGGGTATAACAGAAAAAGGAAGAAGGAGTGATAGATGAGATAATTAATTATACCTTCCTTCTCAACAGGTAGGAGATAGGAAGGTAGGTGGCAACCTCAATAATGTTTAGGATAAGGACATATGTAGCTAAAGCCCCATACCAAAACCAATGTGAATTCAGAAGGAAAAGGGAATTGCAACTATATGAGTATTATTTCAAGAAGATGCCAAAGATGGAGAGTCTGTTATAGGAACAGATCACAACACACATGACCCAGCCCATATTCTGAGTAAGTTTGCAATATTCAGTTCACCCAAGTTAATGGTTAATAATAAAGCCCCAAACTGGGATACTTATTTTGTCACTTAAATTTGCACAAGCCTCCCTATATCTTCCTGGTAGCAATCTACTGCAGTTGTTAGGGAGTGATTACACATTACAATTAGTTCATCTTAAGAGCACTTAAAACTTGAATACTTACAAGTCCCAGTTTGTTAACAAGTACTAAATGCCCTCATGGGCACGTTCCTATGGGTGGGAATGTACATTTCCCTGGGGAAACACCTGTGCCTTGTGCATTCTGGTGCATGGCACATTGCCCCAGATGGAGATGGGGAGGTTGGGGCCAGCAACTGTGTTGGCCTCAGCAGCCTACCTGGTGACCTGGGAGCCTCCTGGAGCTGCAGCTGTGGCATTCCTGCAGCACAGAGCTGGCTGGCAGCAGGAGTGTGGTTCTAGCTGGCCAGGTTCTGGTTTTGGGTGGTATGCACTGCTGAGACATGTGCAACCCCACTTTTTTAGGTGTAGGGTCTTTTTGAACCTGGCCAATCCTGGAGTCAAACTCCTCCCCCTCCATGCTGCAAAGTAACAGTGCGGGAATTGCCTGCATGTGCAGCAAATATGGCATGTGGCACCACAGACCTGTTCATGGTGCCACGTACCGCATGTCCACACTCCTCCGGACACACCCTGTGTCTTAAAGTTAACCAGCTGAAGTGAGGGTTATCTTTGAGCTGTTAGGCAATTCATTTTAGCTTAACTTCTAAATGTTCCACAGACATAAAATGACCAATCTGCTGTCCTCCAGTATGCCAGAAGCCACCACTTTCAGGTAGATTAACTGTCCTCCTAAACTCTGATGCTCCCAGGATGACAGGCTGGACAGCAGAGGCTGGCAAGAGAGGAAAGAGTGGAAGAAGGGGAAGAGAGTGAGGAGCTGCTGGACCACACAGGAGACCCAGCACAGGGGTGAGGACAAAATGGTTGGGGACAGTGGGCAAGAAGGGCAGTGGTGAAAGGAACTTCCAGGCTGTAGCAGGGTCCAGCAGGAGACACACAAACACACACACGCACACACACATATCCTCTCCTGTCTCCAAACTTGCCTTTGGCCATCAAGCAACACAGTCAGGGCACGAGGGCAGCAGTGGCAGGGGAGGATAGCCATGTTGGGGGCCAAGCAGGGCCACAAGGAGCCTGGGAACAGGCAGGGAGCACCCCAATCACCACACAAGCAGTACAGGGGGACGGGACTATGCATGTGCATCCCTCTGGTTTCCACTGCCACAAGCAGCAGCATTAGGCAGAGGATGTTCCCTACCTTCTCCATGTGATTCCATGCACTATGGGATGCCCCCTCTCCCCCACTAGTCATCTGATGACAGGCCAGAGCTGTACAGCTAAAAGGGTTTTAACTGTGAACATGTAACTGCTCACAGGGGGTGTGTCCACACATGCCAAAATGTGCATTTGCAGCAGCTCAAATATCAGTGGCACAAATTTGAGCTGGAAATTTATGCCTCAGGACACATGCCTGAACATGCACTTTGGTGCAGGGCAAATTGTGCCACTTGGGATAAACTGACCTTGCCCAGCTCCTCCCAGATCTTCAGCCAAAGGGAGCTGGAGGCTGGGGCCAGCACCTGTGGTGAGGGTGTGTGGGAATGCAGGGTATGTGTGGGACACGTTTGTAGGGGGTGTAGATGTGGGGTTTGTGGGTGGGGGCTGTGTACAGGCAGAAGCTGCACACCATTGGGTCAGGCCATGCTTCCATGTGAGGTTTCCAGCAGTCTAGCTGGGGAGCTGTACATGGCAGCACAGAGCCTGCCTGGTCCAATGCCACATGACTCCCCACAGCTCTGGGTCTATGCTGCTGTTGTAAGCCATGCCCCTGTTGCAAGCCATGCCCCACCTTTATTTTCTCAGCATGCTGACACAGTGTGCTGAAACAGTAGGGGGATGCAGCAGCCCTAGAAATGCTCTGGCTGGCTGCCAGAGTATCTCCTTGGAGGACCCAGCCTCTGGTTGCTTCTGGGAAAACTCCAAGACTGCACCCTGTGCCACTCTTTTCCAGCATTTATATATACATTTTTATATATATAAATTTTATAGATAGATAGATAGCTAGATAGATAGCTAGATAGATAGATACTGGGATTGCCGAGTATCAAATTTAGAGTCCCCATTGCAAATATGCAGTGTGAGGAACATCTTTTCATGTGCAGTATGCCTTCTGCAGCATCTCCTTTAAAATGCTGCAACACACGTGTTCATCGTTGTGTTGACATGGCTAGGATGTACTAACTTTAACACTGACCTAACATTTCCTAAAGTTAGCACATGTAAACACACCTAACCTGACACAGAATTGTGTCTACTATTGTTAGACTGAATCAATGCCCAGGCTGAGGCTAGTGATGTTCACAGAAGCTGATTAATGAACCAGCCCTCAGGCAGACAAAAGTTACTTAAAAACCAAAAACAAAACCCAAAACAAACAAACAAGGCAAAAGCACGTTAATGAGCATATATGTGTTTCTTGTGATACAATTGTATAAACATCTAACTAGAAACAGTTTGCAGTATGTTTAGTCACATTAGCAAAATTCCACTTTTGCATTCATTTACCATAACATCCCTTTATGTATGGACCCAGTTCAAAGACAAAACTGAAGCCATGTCACAATCACTGCTCCACATTCACAGAACACACATCTCCCAAAAAGTTCAATTCAAATAAGATGTTTTGAAACCTTGCTGTTCTAATTGGTTTGGAATGTATATTATTTTTCTCTAGTTTAAGGTGCTGTTAGTTATTGTTGACTTACTAAATTCTGACTTTGAACTTTAATACTTTCATAATGCATAAACAGAGCTTTAGTCTCTTCACTTGAAAAAAAAATCCATTGAAAACAAGAGTTTTTAACCTAGGACATGTGTCTTGTACTTAGACAATAACAAGCAACCTTTTAAAGAAAATATGAAACTACCCCCATTGGTTTATATTTTAGTGCTTTTACTACATTTCATTATGGCGTTAACATTGTTAACTGTCCAATGAAACAGTACACTTAGGGCTTGATTTTAATTGGCAATAATTTGGCAGGAGATGTCCAGACAACTAGCTCTTACTTGGACCATTCAGCTATCTAAAGAATTCAACAATTTTGAAAGGACTGGAACTTTTTGACTTACTGTAATTATAAGGCGGGGGGGTTGTATAATAAAGGTCAAGATCATAGCTGGACATTGACTATATTTTGGGGAAGATGAGGCCCCTATCTCTTCTAATTCTTTCTTGCACAAAAGTCAAGAATAACAACAGTCTGTGCAGTTGGGGAAACATATGGGTTGATTCCTTCTAGTTTTCAGAGCTGCAGAATGCATTTGAAATTAGAATAGAAGAGACTGTAGTCTACCCTTTCCAAATTTATGGCCCCATAGTGCCTCTTGGTTTGGTATGATTTCTATTTCCCCCGGCCTTTGGGGAAATTTGCCAAGGAGAGTGGAGACTACAAGCGATGAAGTCCATCAAAACTAGATGCATTTTTGAAGTATGTGTTCTAGTTAAACACAAATTATTGGCTTATGCACAAGAGTAATTTGTTTTTATGTCCAGTGTGATACAGAAGATCTAAACAGATGACTTAACGGTCCCCTAACACCTTAAAAATAAGTCTCTGAACTAAGACTGGTAAAGACTGTTTAAAAATATATGCATGTCTTGAAAATGGCTTTTCCAGAACTGGAAATTTCTAGAAAACAATGTTATAAATCTGTTTTTTCATGACACTGGAAAATAGAAAATTCATCTCCCCACATAGGGTCAAATGGAAGGGGGCGGGGAGTGAGAAAAAAGTTAAAAAGAGGAGAAAATGCTTAAAGTTTGTTATAACGTGGATTACTGGACAATAATAAAAACAATGAAAAAAATTTCATTTTTAAAACCCCTGAATAAAATTAATGTGCAAAATGGAAAAGCAAACCCTTATTTCCCGTTCCCATGACTTTTAAAGCTTTCTGCTAACTTTGAAGATAGTTGAGTGTAAAAAGGAAAAACAAAATAAAAAATGTAGCCCTAAGTTAAAACAACAACACCCAAACAAAACTGTAGAGTTCACCATAATTCATTTTTTTTCCAGATAATTTCTTAGGCAGCAATGTGAAGGAACCTAATTAAGTTACACTCAAACAGAATTTAGGTTTTATTGTATTAATTATATTTGTCCATTTTATTGATGAGAGGATAAAGTTTTATTTTCAGCTGGGACAAGTGAACAGTTATTCTAATTAAAGTAATGAATGATTTGGCAGTGGAGGCAGCAGGAAAACCATTAATCTACGTGTTACCTTTTGCTGTATTTAATCTTTTTTGCTGTATTAATTTTTTTTTATAAAAAATATTTTGGATTTTGTAATTTTATAGGGAATTATATATTAAAGAAATATTGCTGCCATTTCTGTAGCATTTCTTCAATGACAGATCTCACTGGTTTTGTCTAAAGGTCCTGAATATAGGAATCCATGAAAACGGACAAGGATAGATATTCCAATCCCCAGTGGGGGTCTTAAATGTTTCCTACAAAGCTTAGAGGGCTGGTTATTCCACTATGCCATACCTGACAGAAAAGATGGGAGTCCTTGGTGAGATTAACATGCAAAAATGTGCACGTGCTTTCCTGCTTCTTTATTTGCATGCACAGTTACCTGATTTAAAGGAGAATATGACAAAAAACATGTTCATGCAGAGTTTATCATTTATTGAACATGTGCACAACCTACCAGTGCAGACTGTGGCCGATAGAATTTCTGATCATGAATGTTTGCATTTAAAAGTTATGTACAGGTGCTACATTTAGATTGGTCTACATGGACATAGTTTATCTAAATCCATACGAGTAGATGTGTTCACAGTGCCTAGGCTGAAATAAAAATAGCATACCTGACCGAAATCTAAATCAGGTCGAAAACGTACTAATCCTAGATTGACAGGGTCTAGACCAGTCTATCAAATGCCTGCTCAGTTCCCTTATCGATTCACGTTAATCCACTGTCTCCATAATCTCAGAATTCATTATGCCCCTCTCCCAATCCTCCCCCATGTTCAGATGCCTAGAAAACCCAGCCCCTCTGAGCTGTCTCCATGTCAAGGAAACCCAGCCCCTCTCTCCAGCACCATCTGTGAGCCACAAACAGACATAGAGACACCAAATCAGTTGTGCCCCCCACACATGCCTCAGGGCCCCAGCCACTGTAAAACACAGACCATACACTCGCAACCAGGACCCCATCATGAAACAGCCCACTACATGCAGACCCATGTGCCCAGGGGCAACAATCTCCTGTGTTGGTTGTATGGGTGTTCTGCTTCTGCTCCTCTGATGTCCTTTCACCGGTTCACAGATACCCAGACTATGCACCACACCCTCTGTTCCCATCATGGGGAGTCACACAGCACCAGTGCCCACCCCCACTGTTAAAAGCAGATCCTCAAAGCTGACATAATTGGAGTCATTGATGTACCTCCCATTAAATCAATTAAACTACCTCCATTTACACCAGTTGTGAGAATCAAAATTCTCTGAGCAAGTGTACGCATACCAATATGCTAAACTAAACCAAAGCTGAGGTCAGATACTTTGCACATATGACTTAGCACACTAGCAATGACAATGATCAAATGTTTATAGATCCAACAAAGGCCATACACACGAACTGCTTGCTGCAGAAAATGCCTCCTCCATCACCTCTATTTAATTAAAATGTGACAGTCTACTTTAGCTCAATGGCATGCATAGGTTAGTGTAATATCAGCAATGAATTACTACTGGCATTAGCAAATCACCAATACATTAAGGATTTCAACCACAGATTTAGTTAGAACATACAGTATCAAAACATTAATTTGAGCAGATTCTGCTGTTTTTATTAAATGCTCCTATTAACTTTGATAGTAAATGATTATGCTCTTTGTTAATAAAGGACACACTCTTAGGAATGTCAGCAGATTATCTACAATTAACTCCAAATTCTCACCATTGATAGCACCAGTAGAAAAGTGAGGAACCTAGGAAGGGTCATCAAAAAAAGATATCTGAATTTCCTGCTAAGGGCATAGACAGAAAAAAAGTTTACAGTGCTATAATGAGCATTCCAGTGTAAGGAAATAGATGACAGATAATGCAAACCTGTAACCCAAGTAACTTTGTCTAATCTTGTGAATTGCTCTTGAAACAATCAATATTTCCACTTCAAGCTGTAATGGTTTAAGTTTCATCTACTCCCATGCACCCTAGCATAACAATTTGCTAGAGACAAACAGGCTATTATCTGCTAACTTTCCATATAGCAGTGAGACACTGTAGAAGGTGTCAACTTAATGAACTATAACTGAAAGTCTACCCATAGACAGGGATAGGTACTATGCCAAAAGCAATCTCTGACTCAAAAAATACCTTACAATCTATGTAGAAAAGTAATTAGCAGATGGATATAGAAAAATAGATAAGAGGAATACAAGCAAGTAATGATATGTAACTAGTCAGTTTGTTATGCAGCAATCTCAGTATACACAATATTTAAAGGCTGTCGAGTTTGTTGTAGGCATCAAACCAAAGATGAGCAAGTTTAAAGAGCAATAAGGTAGTTTTGGGGGCATACATAGGAAGCTATTCTCCCAATTCCACTGCACTTCCATAGCTCTACCTTGCAGCATGCACTCTTGACAGGGCCTGAGAGAAGCTGACTGCTTCTCCGTCCTCTTCTTTTCATTGAGTGCTGTGTCATGAAACCAGGCCCACCTCCCCACCCTGAGGTCCAAGGTGGTCCATGGCATTCCATCCATCTCGATTCCCACCTTGATAAGAATTACAGGCCACCCCTCTCATTTCCCTCTAACCTTCCATGTGACCACTATTTTTGCAGTCCCTACTGGGACCCTAATTTAAGGCTGACTCCACCATCCTGTCTGAAGCTGGGCAGCAAACAGGACTCCATATGTCCCCATCTCCCCTCCCCCTGCATATTTTGACTCTAATAAAATCATGAAAAGTATTTATTTTTGTGCATGAGAAGAGTGTAAAATTACCATCCAGTCCAAACCCTTCCTGAGGCAGAATCATCCCCATCCAAATAATCCTACACAAATCCACTGCCTAACCTCTCTACTCAAAACTATACAGTCAACACTGACACAACAGACCCCTCAGGCCCCAGGAGAGGCACACCTAGGCCAAGGGTCATTGAGGATCTAGTCAGAGAACTTTTGATCTGGTATCCCATGATCACCTCTTGGCTAAACTGGCCAGTTGTGTCCTTGGCTCCACCACGATCCACTGGCTGGGAAATTGGCTTCGTGGTCGGACTCAGAGGGTTGTGATTGATGGCAGTCACTCATCGTGGTGCCTGTAACCAGTGGGGTACCTCAAGGCTCTGTCCTGGGATCCATACTGTTCAACATCTTCATTAACAATGTGGACATTGGAGTTAGGAGTGGACTGGCCAAGTTCGCCGATGACACCAAAATTTGGGGCAAAGCATCCACGCCAGAAGATAGGCAGGTGATCCAGGCTGACCTGGACAAGCTCAGCAAATGGGCAGAATGAGAACCTCATGGTGTTTAACACCGAAAAATGCAAGGTTCTGCACCTTGGGAGGAAAAACCTGCAGCA
>NW_017728907.1:8344609-8348480 GCF_001723895.1 Crocodylus porosus
GTGATGAGGTGCAGCAGGTACTCCTCTTTTATGCCAAGGCACACTTTTAGGACATTATAGTTATGAAGCACCCTCTGATGCAGCAATTGTAGGACTTCATGAACCAGGGCAGGAAAGATCAGGATGGGTCCCTAATAATGAGGTGGGACAAGGACACTACTGATATCAATACTGAGGACCCTGGGGCCACAGTGTCTGTTCTCTATCATTTTGGGAAAGTGAAGTTCTGGAAGACCTTAGCATCATGGGTACTGCTCACCTATTCAACAAAGATATGAATGAAATGTCCTTGGTGGTCAACAGTACCCTGCAGGACAACTTAGAAGAAGCCCTTGCACTGATTAACTACTGGGATCCTTGGGATGGGAGGAGGATGGGGATGTGAGTGCTGTCCACATCTCCCATGGAGTTGGGGAAACCCATCCAGTGGAAGCTGGTGATGACCTCCTATGGGTTGACAAGACAAATGAAGTGATTGGCCAAGGTGTTCTGGGTGATCAGGCACACTTACAATGTGGCTCTTCTTGCTGTGGACCTCCCATACCAAAGTGGCTGGCAGTGGAGCATAGGCTGTCAGGGATGGTCAGCTTCGAGATGGTAATGGAAATCCACTTCTCTCGAGTAAGAGGTCAGCTGATGCTGATGTCGTGGCACTTGATGTGAGGGGCCAGTTTCAAAATGACATCTATGAAGGTGGCCACACCCAAAAATTCTAGAGCAATTGCTTATTGTCCCAAGTGCCCACAATGATTTTCTCTCACTAACCGTTGCTGGTCTGCTTGTGACATTAGCCCAGAACTGCTGCTCGACAGTCTGGAAGTGGTGCCAGAGCACACAGAATGCCATGGTGTTCTGGATGGCCTTACAATCATCAGACACATGGAAGTTATTGCCTAAGTCCAGGATACCTGGTGGCCACAAGGTGCAGTAAATGTCTCCCCATGGGATGTCTGACTGCTGGCCTGAACATTTCCTCTCTCGAAGGGCAAACAGCTGCATGCTGCTTTTCCAATGTAATTGTAGGTTACTTAGAGTGAACTGTGTAATTTAGACCACTTCTTCTCCATGCTTTGTGACTATTGGTATGCACCCAAAGACATTACCTCATTATATCTGGGAAAACTGGACCTAATTTTATATAACTAGTGTAATCAGGTTGTGATTTAACCAGGAACACATCAAAGCTTTGTAGAATCTGCTAAGTTTGGGAAGAATTTTTTGTATGTTTATATCCCCCTCCCCCTTTTCTTTCTCTCTCCCTTAACTATATTTGAAAAATAGCTATCATATTCCTTTGTCAGATTAATTTAAATCACATCTATAGAGTTCTGTAGGAACATTCATTGCCTGAAACTAATTCATACTTCATCCTCATCCCTCCTTTTTACAGATTTTTGTTTCTAAAGTTACTTTTCCTATGCAGGAAGACACTGTTATTAATTAGCTTGTCAGAGAGGACCCTTCAGCTCTTATGTTTGGTTTGCAAAACTTGCTATATTTCATTTAAGGACGTAACTTCTACAACTTTGGTCTTAATCTTAGGCTGGTAACTCAGGGAGCATAAAAATCATTTTTGACCTCAAAGGATAAAAGTATATTTAAAAAACAACCTGGAAAGGTACCTCCATTTTTCCTAATAGATATACAGTTTTCCTCTGAAGTCCCATCAGCATGATTGCATGATAACAACCCCATGCAAAATTCATTCACACTGATGTGGAAGAGAAAGAAAAAAGGTAGATTCCTTTTTGCATACTTTCTCCTGTTAAAGTGTTGCCTTAGAGAATGTCGTGGATTAATCAAACTCATCTTGAAGGCACCAGGCTTACTTTTTTACTTCATTTCATATAGGATTTCAATTAAATACCAGTGGATGATATTGATGTAGTTTGGAAAGGCAATTGCAACTTGCCACCAAAACAAATGGTTACCAACTATAGTTAAATAATCTGTGCCCAAAATTACTTATCAGCAGCATAAAATTACAATGTTCATTATGCCTTATCATACAACTCAGTACTCAAGGCTACATAACCTAGATTTTTATAAAAATATTTAAAGTATTTTTATAATGACAATCCTTATTTACAGCTACAGTTCACAACCCAGAGGTACAACTGAGTTTTCTGTGAGGGCCCAGCAAAATTTTGTGTACTATAATATTCCTTCACATAGTAAATAACTTGCAGAGTTGGCAGGTGATGCACATTAGTTTCAAAGGTTATGACTAAAAGCTCTGAAATTTCATTACTAGAATAATTTTACTTAACTACAATGCACAGCAAAACTTTCAAATGTTACTGGCAGCATAATAGCATCCACTGTTAGTGCTAGAAGGTGGAGTAGTTCAATAGTACAACAAGAAAATATAACATTAAGCACATTATACCAGCAAACTCTCCCTATGCCTGAAGAAGGATATGTATGCCCCCAAACTTCCAAATAATAGTTTTTGCAACTATTTAGTTGCTCAATTAAAAGATACCACATCTACCCAAAAAACCTTGTCTGCCTAACGTTAAGCAGAACCTAAATCTGCTTCCTTTTCTTGTTAGTACATTCTGTGTTGGTTTTTAGTACAAGCCAAAAAAATAGATATTGATAAGATCATTTTGTAGCCCTTCTTTCCAAGGGAGATATATTGGTAATAATACAAGTTAAATTAGATTATGGGATAATTCTTTAATTTTCCTCCATATTCATTTATGCTGTATCCCTAATTATTACTGAATCCTTAACACACAACCTTTTCTCTTTGTCCCAAACAAATAAAACAAACAATTCCCACCCACAAAAACCAAAAAAATCCCCCATCCAAAACAAACAGACAAACAAACAAAAAAGCTGTTTGTATATTAT
Source organism: Crocodylus porosus (assembly GCF_001723895.1). Classification (NCBI taxonomy): domain Eukaryota; kingdom Metazoa; phylum Chordata; order Crocodylia; family Crocodylidae; genus Crocodylus; species Crocodylus porosus. Next base: position 8,347,469 of record NW_017728907.1, read on the forward strand.
ATAAATTGTTCACTCCCAGGCTGAAATCTGACAAAGGATACTAATCTAGTCTACTGCTCATGGGGAAATAGCAGCTTTCCAGTTTTTCAAAATTATTCCTTATGGCAATAATAATTTAGTGTGCTTACTGGTTGTTTTCTGTGATAAAAATGTTTTGTTTTTTTCAGATTAGAAGCATTGCTTAAAATACAAATGCAAACTATGAAATCCAGATGCAAAATGATCCTTACTTTTTCTGTCACCTTTTCCCAATATGAGTACAGACCCAAAGCAACATGGATACAGTGTTCCACATTTTTGTCATTGTCAGCAGAAACTGTGGGACTCAGACAAAAATCTATTCAACTTTCCAAAACTCGCCTGTGATTGTGTGTGCAACTATTGTATAATTAAGCAGTTATACCTTTTCATTAATCTTTTATACAATATGGGCCTGTTCTCAGTTACCATGAGAGAAAATGTTTTCTGTAAAAAAAAATTTTTGGTGAATGTTACATTAAAGATTGATTTTCTTAGTGAATTAGCCACATTGAAATCAGATGATTTCTACAAGGATTCAGTGATTCTTTTTTTATATACTTTACTGAAGCTTTAAACAACGGATCTGGCTAAGCAGACATTTTGATAAGTTTGACAAAATCTAGCAATTTAACATATCCCAATCTATCACAACCATGTAGGAAGTTCCTTTGAATCCCAAATAGACTAATAAACATTGAAATTCCTCAGCTCCATATTTTAATTATTCCTGTCATGCACTTGAAAGCCCAGATCCTGCAAGCTACTTTACATAGCTAGACCTCTCCAAGTACATAGAGCATAAGCAAAATCAATTAAGCACAGTGCTGTCCCCGGGTGGGGAACCAAACCCCAGAGTCACAGTGGGCCGGGGTGGCAATTAGACACAGTAACAGGCCGGGTTCTATTGGCTATGGAGAACTGAGGCACGGGAAGCGTAGTGGTTTCTTAAACAAGTTGGAAATTTATTTGACTTACGCTTAGGTGCGTAGGA